>NC_060144.1:537403558-537706589 GCF_021461385.2 Schistocerca piceifrons | reverse complement strand
TAGCCAGCAGAAATCTTGCTCCAACACGATAATGCGCGCCCACACACAAGTCTGCGAAACCAGAAACACATCGCCAAATTGGGTTGAACATTTCTGCCTCATCCACCCAACAGTCCAGATGTGGCACCTTCGGTTTTCCGTCACTGTGGGCCGCTTAAATATTCTCTATGGGGAACACACTTTGAAGACGACGAGAGTGTCAGTCATGCAGCATGCCTACAGGACAGGAGCTTTTACCAGTAGGGAATACATACTCTTCCACAACGTTGGCGTACGGCCATAGAATGTGTTGGATACTACGTAAAAAAATCGTAAGACATGTGCAAGACAAGTTGATGTAGATTGTCACCAAATTCTGCCTCTTAACAATTAATATGTTCTGAAAAAGAAAATTTTTGGCTTTACTTATTGAACGACCCTCGTGTATTATATGTATTCTGTAAATTTTGACCCACAGTGATTCAGACCAGGAAATTCTTAGGGCATTCAGCCATTGCGTGTCAGGGACAAAGTTCATACACTTGCTGTACAGTTACTGTAACCTTTTGCTGTAAACCACAAAAACTTGCTAAACGAAGGTTCCTTCCAAACACATTGCGAAAAATATGAATCATTTCAGTAAAAGATTCATGTTACTAATGATGAAATATGGTGTATTTAGGTAAGCTCCAACAAGAACGCTACACACGCCTCGAAATGAATTTATACCAAGTATACAAGCCAAATATCGGGAGCAAAGCAGCACATGGGTGTGTTACGATCGTCGGAAATAGAACACCAATAATATAATGCATATCCAACGACACAGGGGTCGTGTGATCACAATTTCAGATAAACCACGTAAAATCCAAGTCAAGCGTTGTTGCAGCACCTTATTGCTCCTCGCCACTCTCTGGTAAAACCAACGAAGTACATAACTATCCAGGATATTGGTAGGGATATGAGCCTATATTCCTAGAATTAGTACAATTTTGTGCCAATGTAACCCCTCCTCACATAGGGTGACTACTGTATTAAAGCACAGTATTTCACCATATATGGTGCTTAAAGAGTACCCTGGCGTTAGGACAGGTTAATTTGTAGCCGATGAGACCATATTACTAACTTCTGTAAGGGAATCGTTTGTTGAACAAACTACAAGAGGAAGTCGAATGAAAGCATTAGATATTGTTTCTAATTTCTTTTGCTGAACGAAAGTGGGGCGTGAGCTTATCATTTCTCGATTTAATCTCCCTGTCGTTTAACACACTTCTTCTAGTGCGTATGAAGTGCAAGGATTGCCCTTTTAAAAAAAAGAAAAAAAAAGGAAAAAGGAAACAAGTATTTTGATCGTGTCCGCAGTTACTCGTGCATCGCCCGCTGGATGGTTGGTTGGTTTTGGCGGGAGAGGACCAAACTGCGAGGTCATCGGTCTCATCAGATTAGGGAAGAATGGCGACGGAAATCGACAGTGCCCTTTCAAAGGAAGGCATTTTCCAGAAGCGATTTAGGGAAATCACGAAAAACCTAAATCAGGAGAGCCGGGCGCGGGTTTTAATCATCGTGCTCCCGAACGCCAATCTGGAGTGCTAACCAGTGTAACACTTTGCTTGGTCATTGCCTGCCATACCTGTTCATCGGTACAAAGTTAGTTTCCTCCACATCTCTCTCAGGGGTCCAACCATATGATGATCACTCGGTTCGAGGTCTGATGCGTACGCTGAATGTGGCTGAGTATCGAAGTTGCAGGACTGAGCCGTCATGCCACCCATCTTGCAGACACTTTAGGAAACTCAAGCACTTCATAAGTGATACGAAGTGCTGAGTCATTATCTTTCAAATATGCAGCTGATTCATCCACCGTCAAACGGCGATTTTCCACCACAAAGGCTTCAGCTGCCGCAGTATACTCTGGTGTCACAATGGTGTGCCTGACACGGTAGCTGAGTTACCCAAGTTCCGAACCTACTGCTTTATTTTCACTCATACACTTGCTGCAGCGATAGAAATGCATCAAAGCACTGGACTTTCATTCGTCGATTGATTTCAATACGCTTCGTACCTTCACTGCCCAGGTCGCAAGTGGGTCAGCCATTTTGAACTGGTATTGTGGGCGCGTTTCGCTTTTCTGTAGTATGCCGCCGCCTCTGAGGCTTTCTTTAAGCCAGATTCATCACCGTAACACTTCTCCATGACGTCACTATGGCTTGTACATCCCCAGTTCCGACCATTTTGGGACGTCTATCGAGTTTCGTGGTCGTATCGTGTTCTGAAAAGCGAGAGGAGCGATACTTAATAGGTTTCAAAATCACTACGTATGCCCTACGAATACATGTTGCTTTAAAATTCTAGGAGCTCTCGAGAACGTGTAAAAATATAACGGCAGTTGAAGTGTTCGTGACATTTAAATGCAGAAGAGAGCAACGGTTACCAAGTGTCTACAGTGGCGAGGTGGTTCAAGTATCAGATTATGAAAATAAGTTTAGCTCCTACATCGGTTCGTATCCTATAACATACAAATTTATGTAGGGAAGTTATGGTATGTAATACTTGATGTAACTTAGACATGAGAGCGCTTTCTTCCAAAAGTGAGTTGTTATTCTCAACAATTTACAAATTTAACGTTAAAGGTGAAAATGCCAGGAAATTCTCAAAATATATTTATTACTTCGTGAAACAAAGCAAATGTAACTCAAAATAAAGCCCACAGAGAAGGCGTATATTAGGGAAAAGAGTTAAAACATAACTTTTCCTTAGTTGTGTATTAAGTATAAAAGAAAATTTACTGCCTAGTTACTTTAGGTTACTTTTTTCCAAACAAGAACCTCTTATACACCTGCAGGCGAAATGTATTCTGCTACTGGTACAGGAATGTCCCAGCGCTGTTTTTTATCGTTGTTTCAGTTAACAAGCGCAAAGGTTCAAATGTCTATGGGCATTATGGGACTTCACATCTGAGGTCATCAGTCCTCTAGACTTAGAACTACTTAAGCCAAACTAACCTAAGGACATCACACAGATCCATACCCGAGGCAGGATTCGAACCTGCGACAGTAGCGCAGCGTGTTTCCGGACGGAAGCGCCTAGAACCGCTCGGCCACATAGGCCGGCCAGGGCAAAGGATGAAGTTAATTTTTCTCCCAGCGAATTATAATTTTTCGCACGACTGAGAACGTACTTCACACAACGACACACTATTACTGTCGAGGAAAGTTATTATCAAGTTCTTTTTGTAATACATAATTACGGTATGTAAACAACGAGTATGAAGTAGGTGGGTTCTTACTTTCAAAGAAAGGAAAGGCAACAACAGCTTCCAAAATTGTAATGAATGCACCGACTGAAGCTATGGTTTCTTGCTTTCATTCGTGAGCATGAAGAGATACCAGTAATACAGTCACAATGTTACTCTGTATATACTATCTTTTAACGGGTTCGGAAGAGTGTTACGGTAATACTACATTCGTTGCTGTGGTGAGCAAAGAGCTATTATCTTATATATGCAACTAAACAAAATTACGTTACGTATTGGCTCCTCAAATGAATAAACAGATCAACTGAAACGAAGTCAATAAACAGGTCAAATGAGAGACGATGTCACTTATCTGCTGGTTCTCAGCCAATAAGTCAGTTTCAAATTTTTAATATTAGTGAGGCGCACAAAATGGGTCGGTATTTGCAGAACATTTCTGAAAAGAACAGAACTTCGTTACCAAAATATTGTATTGTATCGTCTTGTATGTTAACCGGAGGCCTAGAAACGACGGAGAGGCTCCGTCCTCGCCGTAGCCGCATTGGACCACAACCCAAAGGCGACTACCGCAGTCCACTTCAATCCCTCCGCCGCCTCACACCGAACCAATATTTCAGGGTTGTTGTGCGGTTCGGCCCCCGGTGGACGCCCCCCGGGAACGTCTCACACCAGACGAGTGTAACTCCTATGTTTGCGTAGTAGAGTAATGGTGGTGTACGCGTACGTGGAGAACTTGTTTGCGCAGCAATCGCCGACGTAGTGTAGCTGAGGCGGAATAAGGGGAACCAGCCCGCACTCGCCGAGGCAGATGGGAAACCGCCTTAAAAACCATCAACAGACTGGCCGGCTCACCGGACCTCGACACAAGTCCACCGGGCGGATTCGTGTCGGGGACCAGGCGCTCCTTCCCACTCCGGAAAGCCGTGCGTTAGACTGCTCGGCTAGCCGGGCTAGCTACCAACATATTACTATCAAGCTTGTAAATAAATGGGAATTGAAAACAGCAACAAGACACCGTATTTCAGATCGGTAAACTGCTATAACAAAAAGAGCCTCTTTGTGGTGACGTGTATCACCACGATGACGGTGCTAACCCCCAAATGAAATCGCGATACTATAGACTCACCGCGGTGAAAACTGACCTTGGCGTTAACACAAGATGGATTCCGGTTCCACGGGACGCTCAACATGCGCAGACTCGAGACGACAACGGAAGTCGATGGAAGTGCCCGACCGTCGAAAGTGGGCATGTATGCGTCATGGTGACGTCACGAAGAAACGTTACCGAGGTGAATGTAGCGTCTCCAATTATTCACATCGTTGTTATCAGTACCGCCAACATTCAGAAGAATGAAGCGAAATGTCGATTTTTAATTACCAGTTAAAGTTGTCATTTGATTCTCCATCTTATACACTACTGCGCATTAAAAATGCTACACTACGAAACCACGAAGATGACGTGCCATAGACGCGATATTTAACCGACAGGTAGAAGATGCTGTGATATGCAAATGATTAGCTTTTCAGACTATTCACACAAGGTTGGCGCCAGTGGCGACACCTTCAACGTGCTGACATGAGGGAAGTTTCCAACCAATTTCTCATACACAAACAGCAGTTGACAGGCGTTGCGTGGTGAAACGTTGGGATGCCTCGTGTAAGGAGGAGAAATGCGTACCATCAAGTTTCCACTTTGATAAAGGTCGGATAGTAGCCTATCGGAATTGCGGCTTATCGTATCGCGACATTGCTGCTCGCGTTGGTCGAGATCCAACGACTGTTAACAGAATATGGAATCGGTGGGTTCAGGAGGGTAATACGGAACGCCGTGCTGGTTCCCAACGGCCTCGTATCACTAGCAGTCCAGATGAGAGGCATCTTATCCGCATGGCTGTAACGGTTCGTGCAGCCTCGTCTCGATCCCTGAGTCAATAGATGAGGACGTTTGCAAGACAACAACCAACTGCACGAACAGTTCGACGACGTTTGCAGCAGCATGGACTAGCAGCTCGGTTACCGTGCCTACGGTTACCCTTGACGGTGCATCACAGACAGGAGCGCCAGCGATGGTGTACTCAACGACGAACCTGTGTGCATGAATGGCAAAATGTCATTCGGATGAGTCCAGGTTCTGTTTACAGCATCATGATGGTCGCATCCGTGTTTGGCGACATCGTGGTGAACGCACATTGGAAACGTGTATTCGTCATCGCCATACTGGCGTATCACCAGGCGTGATGGTATGGGCTGCCATTGGTTACACATCTTGGTCACGTCTTGGCACTTTGAACAGTGTACGTTACTTTTCCGATGTGTTACGACCCGTGGCTCTACCCTTCATTCGATCCATGCGAAACCCTGCATTTCAGCAGGATAATGCACGACCGCATGTTGCAGATCTTGTACAGGCCTTTCTGGATACAGAAAACGTTCGACTGCTGTCCTGGCAAGCACATTCTCCAGATCTCTCACCAATTGAGAACGTCTGGTCAATGGTGGCCGAGCAACTGGCTCGGGACAATACGCCAGTCACTACTCTTGATGAACTATGGTATAGTGTTGTGGCCGCATTGGCAGCTGTATCTGTACACGCCATCCAAGCTCTGTTTGACTCAATGTCCTGGCACATCATGGCCGTTATTACGGCCCGAGGTGGTTGTTCTGGGTACTAATTTCTCAGGATCTATGCACCCAAATTGCGTGAAAGTGTAATCATATATCAGTTCTACTACAATATATTTGTCCAATGAATACCCGTTTATCATCTGCATTTCTTCTTGGTGTAGCAATTTTAATGGCCAGTAGTGTAATTTGCATCCAGGTGCACAACTTATTTTTAAGTATTGAAAATACCCGAGAATTGACAGCTTCGGTCCGGGGACAGACGCGGCTGACCCGTGCAGCAAGGCTACCGGAGCCTGCGTCCCAGTGTGAGGTGGAGATTGTAGGCAGTGCTGGCGGGCGCCTGTTGCAGGAGGAGGCTGTGTCGCGGGCCGTCTACGAGTCCCAGTGGTTCGACGCGCCGCAGAGCGCCAAGCGCAGCCTCGGCATCATCGTGATGCGCTCCCGGCTGCCGCAGCGCGTCACCGTCGGCAAACTGGTCGCCCTCAACCTCGTCACCTTCAGCGAGGTAACCACCGACACCCTGCTAGCTACTTAATAGTTGCTCCTGTCATCGTAAGAAAAAATTCCTAATATTACAGCTTCCACCAAAACGAACCATTAAGATACCCTTCATCTCCGTGATAGGAATTTGTACTTCTCGCTCATCTTTTAAACGAGAAAGACCAATTATCTGCATTAATTTTACCATCGTTCCTGAATCACAAAATATGTTGGAGACCAATATTTTAGTATTTTTTGAATATTCATACTGTCCTGTACAAGAACTCCTATATGTACAATTATTCCTTCTTGCGAGTAATATGTTGAAAGTAGAGACATGATGCGCAACATTTTCGTTTCAAACAGGGCTCATTTTCCCTTGTGTATCTGGGATATATACTCTCTTCCTCGGAAACGCGAGAAAACAAGAACAAATAAAGCTTACTTTTGTTCAAATGGCTCTGAGCACTATGGGACTTAACATCTATGGTCATCAGTCCCCTAGAACTTAGAACTATTTAAACCTAACTAACCTAAGGACAGCACACAACACACAGTCATCACGAGGCAGGGAAAATCCCTGACCCCGCCGGGAATGGAACCCGGGAACCCGGGCGTGGGAAGCGAGAACGTTACCGCACGACCACGAGCAGCGGACATTACTTTTGTTCCAAGCCACAGTCGTGAATTATTTTAGTAAGTGTTTGTACGTAATTTACTGCATGACAGCGCTTATTAGTACGAAAAGAACAAAAAAACATTGCTACCATTTCTCCGAATAAAATTAAAAACAACAAAAAAAAATTTTAATGAGGTTTTGGAAGAGAAACTATGAATTCAGAGGGAAAATTGAAAGCTGAAGTTAATAGCACGGGGGAAAATGAACAAATAATGTCAGGAATAGGCCATTATAAAACACAAAATTTTGGAATTGTAAACGTATATGGGTCTGTGCAGCAGTAATGTAATAAGAAATGGAACTATAGCTTGACAGAGCAACAAACAACACGGGTGCTGTTAAACGATATTTATTTTCGTGCATGCGGAAAATCAAATTTGTTGTATGCTCAAAACTAGAGCATACTGTTTCATTTAAAAGCTAGTTTTGTTCCAAACAGGCCATAAGTATTGTTATCCGCAGAGGATTTAGTGTTAATTTGCAGTAGCAGAAATCCGTAAAGCTTCATTTACGTAACAAGATAATCAGTGGACGAACTACGGTACCTGAAGAAACTGAGTTTCAGTATGATATCCCTGTCGTACGTCTGTTTACCTTGAATAAATTTGTGATTTTCGTTAAGTTAAACTTAGTTTGTGACAGCGAAACTTGGGGGTCATTGAAGGGAGCTGTTTTATGTGTTACAGACCCTCAGCCGGGCTTTCTCGTACTTCACAGTGCTGCGGCAGATCCGGACGAGCAACTGAAACTGTGACAGACGAAAAGAAAGGAAGATTACTGCGGGAATAGTCTCTTGCTTTAAGATTGTAGTCCAGCTGCAGATAGATGCCAGTCACTTGGATCACTGTCACATAAAAGTAGGATGTTCTGAAATTAAACACGAGCACAATACAAGAAGAGAATACATTATGTTCAATCTTTATTTGTCGTTAATATGTACAAACTCACACTAAATTAGACACGATGTAAATATTCACTTCAGTGTTTCACAAACAAAAATGCAAACTGATATTTGAGTGCTTGAAGTTCAACTAGGTTGCTGACACATATACTCAAATAAAAGATATAAAAATCATGCTGCATCATTTTTAAATACTTCTTCCCTTTCATGTTTTGTTAATTACGGAGTAAGAGTTCTGATACAGGTCCGGCTTGCATCGTAGTTAACACTGAGATGATGTAGTCCTGTTCTCAAGGGGTACGATTCATTGTGAACAGAAAGTTAGGGCATGGAGTGAACTACTGTGATCAGTTCAGTGATACTGTTCTTCTCATCAGATTAGCCGGAAAATCAACGCCGACTCCTATAGTTGTGATATACAGGGTGATATAATTAAAGTTAAACTTTGAATCCGCTGTAGAAATAACACCACTTGTAAGAATGACGTAAAATTGCAACGGAATATTATCTGGGAAGGGGGAAAACGTATGGTGGAAGAAAAATAAACAGTCACAGAATGCAGAAATAGATGACGCTGTAAGCATCATAATTTAATAGTGGTCGACTACAAATGACAAATGGATCGTACAACAATGTCTAAGGTGTACGTTTGACGTTAAACAAACTGTACCAACTAGTGTGCATGGGTGTACAGGTGTGATACTGTTAGTTTCGTAAGTCCAGCCAACAAGTCAAGATCAAATCACTTCGGATGGGAAAAATTGGTTTTTTATTCTCCTGAGCCCAATAACCGTATAAAAAACATCCCTCACATCGATTTTTAATTGTCCTGAGGCCAAAATCCGCATACAAAGCATGAATCACATCGGTCTTTAACTTTCCTGAGGCCAAATACCGCATAAAGAGCATCATTCAAGTAAAATCGGATTATTAATTTCCGCGTGACTGGCGCAAAACATGTTTAATATGCTGTCCACCGTTATCTGCTATTGAATCAAGAAACAACACGTTCCACAACTGACAGAAGTGTTTCCGGGGTCAGGCTCAGAATGTGATGCGCAATGCGTGCCCTTCAATGCAGCTAAGTTTGCAATCAGAATACTGAATACGACATCTTTCAGGTAGCCCCACAACCATAAGTCACACGGATTAAGATCAGGTGATCGGGACAGCCAGTCTGAAGGGGAAATAGCGGCTGATAATTCTAGCATACTCGAAATGGTACTTCGGCAGCAGCTTGTCCGCCCCCGGTAGCCGAATGGTCAGCGGGACAGACTGTCAATCGAAAGGGCCCGGGTTCGATTCCCGGCTGGGTCGGAGATTTTCTCCGCTCAGGGGCTGGGTGTTGTGTTGTCCTAATCATCATCATTTCATCCTCATCGACGCGCAAGTCGCCGAAGTGGCGTCAAATCGAAAGACTTGCACCAGGCGAACGGTCTACCCGACGGGAGGCCCTCGTCACACGACATTTCATCTCAGCAGCAGCTTAACTGGATTTGCAATGTGCGGAGGTGCACCATCTTTCACAAAAATGATCCCATCCACGCATGCACGCTGTTGGAGAACTGGTTGCGCAAAAGACACTCATAGCTCTTACCAGCTACGATACAGGTAACATGACTGGAAGCACCTGCCCCTTCGAAAAAATATGGCCCTGTGATAAATGATGCTGCAAACCCGCACAAGACAATGACTTTCAGTATGAAGTGGCACTGGTTGCCCATATTCGACAATTCTGTGTATTGACATATCCTGTGAGATGGCAGTCGGCTTCGTCTGTCCACAAAATCTTCCACGGCCAATAATTGTCCACTTCGATGCGAGCAATAAATTCTAAAGCAAAGGTCTCTCCTGCTGGCAGATCAACAGTAAGGTACTCGTCCACATGGGTAATTTTGGGTGGATAGCAAATAAGGATGTTTCGTAGGATTTTACGCACCATGCTCACGGGTATGCCCAATGTTCGGGAAATTCTCCTTGCATTACACGTTTGCACCCCAGCACTCCTCTCCTCCTGCATTGGTGTGGTCACTGCTTCCACTGTCGTCGAAGCAAATAGTTTCCTCACTCTACCAGGTTGCACACCAAAAGAACCCATCCTTCCGAATTTCCGAATCATTTTCTCCAGACCCACGGCAGTCATCAGCCCAACGTCTTATTTCAAACCCTTCAGTGTCCGGAACTTCCGCAGAGCGACGTGTGCAGTCATCATTCTTGTAATACAGTTTTACAAGCAGAGCGCGATCCAGCATTGAGACTCATGGCGAACGTCGCAGACGAGCAAAGAGGAAAAGCCTATATCCGGCGTGCTTATACCAACTTCAGTGGGTGTTGGGCATTTATGTATTCTGAGACATACAGAGCCATCTATTGATATATTTTCACACTATTTTTTTCTTCTGCTATACTTTTTCCCCTTTCTCCGATAATATTCCGTTGCAATTTGACGTCATTCTGACCAGTGGAGTTATTTCTACAGTGTTTTGAAAGTTTAACTTTAAGTATAATCACTCTGTACATTCCAACGTCGCAAGTAACAGATGAAGAAGTAGAGAAAGTATATGAGGAAACTGAACGAGTAATTTTATTATTTAAATTGAGTTGAGAATCTAATAATTAATTGGGATTGCAGGCGGTTGTAGGTGAAGGAATATAAGAAACGGTTACTTGGCAGTTTGGGTAACAGATGATAAAGACTAATTACGTTCTGCGGTAAACTTCAGGCTGCAGTAGCGAATATTCAGTTGAAGTACAGCAAGACGACGAGGAAGATTCCAGCCGGATTACGTCATGATCAAACAGTGATGTTTAAATCAGGTAATGGATTGTGTGGCGTACACAGGAGCAGATACGGACTCAGACCACAGTTTAGTAATGACGAAGAGCAGATTGCAGTATAAGAGAATCGTCTTAAGGAAACAACATGGAAGTGGGATACTGACGTATTTGGGAATGACTAGACGCGATTCTTCCCCAAGGATGTAGATACTACGGTATGGAACACCGTAGTAGGTACCGTAGTTAAAGAGGAGCAGACATCTAAAAAGGGTACTCACACATGTTGGACAGATAAACACAGGTGCAAGGAAGGTAACTGTGAAGAAACTTTGGGTAACGGACGAACCACTTCAAATGAGCGACAAAAGAAGGAAGTATAAAAATATTCCGGCAAAGACAAAAATACAGCAATATAAATGGTTCAAATGGCTCTCAGCACTATGAGACTTAACTTCTAAGGTCATCAGTCCCCTAGAACTTAGAACTACTTAAACCTAACTAATCTAAGGACATCACACACATCCATGCCTGAGGCAGGTTTCGAACCTGCGACCGTAGTGGTCACGCGGTTCCAGACTGTAGCGCCCAGAACCGCTCGGCCACCCCGGCCGGCAGCAATATAAATCCCATAGGACGGAAATAAATAGCAAACGCAGGGCAGTCGAGGGGCAATGGTCACAAGAAAGTTGGGAACCTATCGAAAAAGGAATGATCGTCGAGATTACTGATTAAGAATATACAAAACTTGAAATAACATTTGAAATTAAAGACAATGGTGGTAACATTGTGAGTGCAATGGAAGTTCCACTGATAGGGTGGTACGTACTGAATATGGTCTGCGAATAAACCGGAAATGAAGTAATGAAATGTAGTTGAGATGAGAGTAGCTAGAGACTTAAAATCAAAATTGGGGATCACGAAATAGATGAAGTTAAGGATTTGTGGTACCTTGGAAGAAAAACACCCATGCTGGATAAAGCAAGGAAGACATAGGAAGCAGACTAGCAGAGGCAAACAGAGTATTCCTGACGAAGAGAAATTTACTTGAATTAAAAACAGAACTTAATTTCAGGTAGAAATTTCTGAGAATGTACTTTTGGAGCACAGCATTGTGTGGTAATGTATCGTGAACAATGGAAAAACCGGAACAGAAGAGAATCGAAGCGTTTCTGCTACAGAATAATTTTGAAAATAAGATGGATTCGTAAGACATGGGATGTGGAGGTTCTTAGAATTTGTGGGGAAGGATGGAAAATACGGAAATTACAGGACATCGGTTAGAGTATCAGGGAATAACATCGGGAACTGAAGAGAGTTAGAACGGTAAGAGAAGACAGAGATTTTAAACATCCAACAAATGACTGAGGGCGTAGATTACAAGTGGTACTCTGAGACGAAGAGGTTGGCACAAGAAGAGGAACTTGAGGCGGGCAGCATCAGACCAATCAGAAGACTGATGACTCAATAAGCCGGGTGTGAGAGCACCGCGATGATCTTTTGTAGTAACTTAAAACTGACTACCGTTCTTTGACTTGGGGTAGGGGCATAAATTTGTGACTCGATCTGGCACGATTTCAAGTTTTCCGTGCATTATCATAATTCTCTTCACTAAGCTGTATTTCTTTGACATTATTTTGATTTTTTTAAACTTCACTGCTTTCAGTGGCATTGCAATTTTGGATGTACGTTTAGCAATAAAAGAATAGTGAGATTTCCACAGGAAGCTAAACTTTAAGTATGGTTGCATCGTAGTAATCTACTAATCATACGACAAGATATTTTCATCTTCGTGTATCATTCGTTTCGCCAATCAGTCGCTTACTATTCCACAGTAAAATGTTACGATAGCCCAAGAAACCTCAAAACACTGATGACAGCTTCGTTTGTTTCAAACCGTTCTTGAAATATCAGTTAAATTATGGCTGAGACTAAGAGTCTAATTGCACTGCAGTATTTTAATAAAACGGCCATAGCATGGAATAAGAGAGTATTGAAATGGAATGTCGTGTGACGAGGGCGCCCCGTCGGGTAGACCGCTCGCCTGGTGCAAGTCTTTCGATTTGACGCCACTTCGGCGACTTGCGCGTCGATGGGGATGAAATGATGATGATTAGGACAACACAACACCCAGCCCCTGAGCGGAGAAAATCTCCGACCCAGCCGGGAATTGAACCCGGGCCCTTTGGATTGACATTCCGTCACGCTGACCACTAAGTTACCGGGAGCGGACAAGAGAGTATTATTAGACAGTTATGGATGCAAAATGTAGTATCAACTATTAGCAGCACATGTGTGATTTTTTAAAGCAAATCTTCTAGATATCTGGGACCTCAGCAGAAGAAAACGTAGTGGTCAAGTAATAATTTACTGCATTGCGTGGGAAGTTACCAGAGACTTTCAAGATATATTTTCTTTCGCAATCACTTTACTTCATTTTCCATCAACTCCAATACTTTTTATTTCCGATAGACAAACACAGTGTGGACAGTGGAAGTATACTGGATACAATGAAGCCCACATATAAACTGCCGTTTATTGCTGACAGTCACACTGTGCTGTGAAAAAACTCTGCCCAGTGGACAGACATTATTAAAACACGATTTGGTTTCCTTTATATCGAAAAATCCTCCCTCCCCCCGTGAACCACGGACCTTGCCGTTGGTGGGGAGGCTTGCGTGCCTCAGCGATACACATAGCCGTACCGCAGGTGCAACCACAACGGAGGGGTTTCTGTTGAGAGGCCAGACAAACAAGTGGTTCCTGAAGAGAGGCAGCAGCCTTTTCAGTAGTTTCAGGGGCAACAGTCTGGATCATTGACTGATCTGACCCTGTAACACTAACCAAAACGGCCTTGTTGTGCTGGTACTGCGAACGGCTAAAAGGAAGGGGAAACCACAGTCGTAAATTTTCCCGAGGCCATGCAGCTTTACTGTATGGTTAAATGATGATGGCGTCCTCTTGGGAAAAATATTCCGGAGGTAAAATAGTCCCCTATTCGGATCTCCGGGCGGGGACTACTCAAAAGGACGTCGTTATCAGGAGAAAAACAACTGGCTTTCTACGGATCGGAGCGCGGAATGTCAGATTCCTTAATCAGGCAGGTAGGTTGGAAAATTTAAAAAGGGAAATGGATAGATTAAAGTTAGATACAGTTGGAATTAGTGAAGTTCCGTGGCAGGAGGAACAAGACTTCTGGTCAGGCGAATTCAGGATTATAAATACAAAATCAAATAGGGGTAATGCAAGAGTAGGTTTAATTATGAATATAAAATACGAGTGCGGGTAAGCTACTACAAACAGCATATTGAACGCATTATTGTGGCCAAGATAGATACGAAGCCCACGCCAACTACAGTAGTACAAGTTTACATGACAACTAGCTCTGCAGATAACGAAGATATAGAAGAAATTATTCAGATGGTGAAGGGAGACCAAAATTTAATAGTGATGGGTGACTGGAATTCGGTAGTAGGAAAAGGGAGAGAAGGAAACGTAGTAGGTGAATATGGATTGGGGCTAAGATATGAAAGAAGAAGCCGCCTGGTAGAATTTTGCACCGAGCACAACTTAATCATAGCTAACACCTGGTTCTTGAATCATAAAAGAGGGCTGTATACATGTAAGAAGCCTGGAGATACTGACAGGTTTCAGATAGATTATGTAATGGTAAGACAGAGATTTAGGAACCAGGTTTTAAATTGTAAGACATTTCCAGTGGCAGATGTGGACTCCGACCACAATCTATTGGTTATGAACTGTAGATTAAAACTGAAGAAACTGCAAAAACGTGGGAATTAAAGGAGATGCGACATGGATAAACTGACTAATCCAGAGGTTATACACAGTTTCAGGGAGAGCATAACGGAACAATTGACAGGAATGGGGGAAAGAAATACAGTAGAAGAAGAATGGGTAGCTTTGAGGGATGAAGTAGTGAAGGCAGCAGATGATCAAGTAGGTAAAAAGTCAAGGGCTAATAGAACTCCATGGGTAACAGGAGATATATTGAATTTAATTGATGAAAGAAGAAAATATAAAAATGCAGTAAATCAAGCAGGCAAAAAGGAATACGAATGTCTCAAAAATGAGATCGACAGGAAGTGCAAAATGGCTAAGCAGGGATGGCTAGAGGACAAATGTAAGGATGTAGAGGCTTATCTCACTAGGGGTGAGATAGATACTGCCTACAGGAAAATTAAAGAGACCTTTGGAGCAAAGAGAACCACCTGTATGAATATGAAGAGCTCAGATGGAAACCCAGTTCTAAGTAAAGACGGGAAAGCAGAAAGGTAGAAGGAGTATATAGAGAGTCTATACAAGGGCGATGTACTTGATGACAATATTATGGAAATGGAAGAGGATGTAGATGAACATGAAATGGGAGATATGATAGTGCGTGAAGAGTTTGACAGAGCACTGAAAGTTCGGTGTGGAAACAAGGCCCCGGGAGTAGGCAGTATACCATTAGAACTACTGACAGCCTTGGGAGAGCCAATCCTGACAAAACTCTACCATCTGATGAGCAAGATGTATGAGACAGGCGAAATACCCTCAGAGTTCTAGAAGAATATAATAATCCCAATCCCAAAGAAAGCAGGTGTTGACAGGTCTGAAAATTACCGAACAATCAATTTAATAAGCCACAGCTGCAAAATACTAACGCGAATTCTTTACAGACGAGTGGAAAAACTGGTAGAAGCCTACCTCGGGGAAGATCAGTTTGGATTCCGTAGAATATAGCCCGTACCCGTGGTATAGGTGTATCGTCTTTGATTAATAATCAAAACGTCTTCAGACACGGGTTCGATCCCCGCCACTGCCTAAATTGTGATAAATAATCAGCACTGGCGGCCGAAAACTTCCGGCATAAGAAGTCAGCCTCATTCTGCCAACGGCCTTGTCAAAGAGGGCGGAGGAGCGGATAGAGGATCAGGGCACTCTCTTGTCCTAGGGGTGGGAAATTGCCCCTAAAGACGGAAGAATCAGCAATGATCAACGACATGAGGATGCAGAAGGCAATGGAAACCACTGCATTAAAGACACGTAATGTTTATCCACAGGACATGTGGCCTATAATTGAAGAAGTGTCATGATGATCTCTCCATTGGCAAAAGATTCCGGAATAGTCCCCCATTCGGATCTCCGGAAGGGGACTGCCAAGGGGGAGGTTACCATGAGAAAAAGATTGAATAATCTACGAAAGGATAACGTTCTAAGAGTCGGGGCGTGGAATGTCAGAAGCTTGAACGTGGTAGGGAAACTAGAAAATCTGAAAAGGGAAATGCAAAGGCTCAATCTAGATATAGTAGTGGTCAGTGAAGTGAAGTGGAAGGAAGACAAGGGTTTCTGGTCAGATGAGTATCTGGTAATATCAACAGCAGCAGAAAATGGTATAACAGGTGTAGGATTCGTTATGAATAGGAAGGTAGGGCAGAGGGTGTGTTACTGTGAACAGTTCAGTGACGGGGATGTTCTAATCAGAATCGACAGCTGACCAACACCGACAACGGTAGTTCAGGTATACATGCCGACGTCGCAAGCTGAAGATGAACAGATAGAGAAAGTGTAAGAAGATATTGAAAGGGTAATGCAGTATGTAAAGGGGGACGAAAATCTAATTGTCATGGGCGACTGGAATGCAGTTGTAGGGGAAGGAGTAGAAGAAAAGGTTACAGGAGAATATGGACTTGGGACAAGGAATGAAAGAGGAGAAAGACTAATTGAGTTCTGTAACAAGTTTAAGCTAATAATAGCGAATGCCCTGTTCAAGAATCACAAGAGGAGGAGGTATACTTGGAAAAGGCCGGGAGATACGGGAAGATTTCAATTAGATTACATCATGGTCAGACAGAGATTCCGAAATCAGATACTGGATTGTAAGGCGTACCCAGGAGCAGATATAGACTCAGATCACAATATAGTAGTGATGAAGAGTAGGCTGAAGTTCAAGACATTAGTCAGGAAGAATCAATACGCAAAGAAGTGGGATACGGATGTACTAAGGAATGACGAGATACGTTTGAAGTTCTCTAACGCTATAGAAACAGCAATAAGGAATAGCGCAGTATGCAGTACAGTTGAAGAGGAATGGACATCTCTAAAAAGGGTCGTCACAGAAGTTGGGAAGGAAAACATAGGTACAAAGAAGGTAACTGCGAAGAAACCATGGGTAACAGAAGAAATACTTCAGGTGATTTATGAAAGGAGGAAGTACAAACATGTTCCGGGAAAATCAGGAATACAGAAATACAAGTCGCTGAGGAATGAAACAAATAGGAAGTGCAGGTAAGCTGAGACGAAATTTCTGCAGGAAAAATGTGAAGACGTCGAAAAAGATATGATTGTTGGAAGGACAGACTCAGCATACAGGAAAGTCAAAACAACCTTTGGTGACATTAAAAGCAACGGTGGTAACATTAAGAGTGCAACGGGAATTCCACTGTTAAATGAAGAGGAGAGAGCAGATAGGTGGAAAGAATACACTGAAAGCCTCCGTGAGGGTGAAGATTTGTCTGATGTGATAGAAGAAGAAACAGGAGTCGATTTAGAAGAGATAGGAGATCCCGTATTAGAATCGGAATTTAAAAGAGCTTTTGAGGACTTACGGTCAAATAATGCAGAAGGGATAGATAACATTCCATCAGAATTTCTGAAATCATTGGGGGAAGTGGCAACAAAACGACTGTTCACGTTGGTGTGTAGAATACATGAGTCTGGCGACATACCATCTGACTTTCGGAAAAGCATCATCCACGCAATTCCGAAGACGGCAAGAGCTGACAAGTGGGAGAATTATCGCACAATCAGCTTAACAAGAATAATATACAGAAGAATGGAAAAGAAAATTGAGAATGCGCTAGGTGACGATCAGTTTGGCTTTAGGAAAAGTAGAGGGACGAGAGAGGTAATTCTGACGTTACGGCTAATAATGGAAGCAAGGCTAAAGAAAAATCAAGACACTTTCATAGGATTTGTCGACCTGAAAAAGCGTTCGATAATATAAAATGGTGCAAGCTGTTCGAGATTCTGAAAAAAGTAGGGGTAAGCTATAGGGAGAGACGGGTCATGTACAATATGAACAACAACCAAGAGGGAATAATAAGAGTGGACGATCAAGAACAAAGTGCTCGTATTAAGAAGGGTGTAAGACAAGGCTGTAGCCTTTCGCCTCTACTCTTCAATCTGTACATCGAGGAAGCAATGATGGAAATAAAAGAAAGGTTCAGGAGTGGAATTAAAATACAAGGTGAAAGGATATCAATGATACGATTCGCAGATGACATTGCTATCCTGAGTGAAAGTGAAGAAGAATTAAATGATCTGCTGAACGGAATGAACAGTTTACTGAGTACACAGTATGGTTTGAGAGTAAATCGGAGAAAGACGAAGGTAATTAGAAGTAGTAGAAATGAGAACAGCGAGAAACTTAACTTCAGGATTGATGGTGACGAAGTCAATGAAGTTAAGGAATTCTGCTACCTAGGCAGTAAAATAGCCAATGACGGACGGAGCAAGGAGGACATCAAAAGCAGACTCACTACGGCAAAAAAGGCATTTCTGGCCAAGAGAAGTCTACTAATATCAAATACCGGCCTTAATTTGAGGAAGAAATTTCTGAGGATGTACGTCTGGAGTACAGCATTGTATGGTAGTGAAACATGGACTGTGGGAAAACCGGAACAGAAGAGAATCGAAGTATTTGAGATACGGTGCTATAGACGAATGTTGAGAATTAGGTGGACTGATAAGGTAAGGAAAGGAATATGTGGAAAACACTGATAAGGAGAAGGGACAGGATGATAGGACATGTGCTAAGACATGAGGGAATGACTGCCATGGTACTAGAGGGAGCTGTAGAGAGCAAAAACTGTAGAGGAAGACAGAGATTGGAATACGTCAGGCAAAATAATTGAGGACGTAGGTTGCAAGTGCTACTCTGAGATGAAGAGGTTAGCACAGGAAAGGAATTCGTGACAGGCCGCATCAAACCAGTCAGTAAACTGATGACCAAAAGAAAAAAGAAATTGGAACACGTGAGGCATTACTGACCCTACGACTTATCTTAGAACCTAGATTAAGGAAAGGCAAACCTACGTTTCTAGCATTTGTAGACTTAGAGAAAGCATTTGACAGTGTTGACTGGAATACTCTCTTTCAAATTTTGAAGGTGGCAGGGGTAAAATACAGGGAGCGGAAGGCTATTTACAATTTGAACAGAAACCAGATGGCAGTTATAAGAGTTGAGGGACATGAAAGGGAAGCAGTGGTTGGGAAGGGAGTGAGACAGGCTTGTAGCCTATCCTCGATGTTATTCAATGCTTACATTGAGCAAGCAGTGAAGGAAATAAAAGAAAAATTCTGAGTAGGTATTAAAATCCATGGAGAAGAAATAAGAATTTTGAGGTTCGCTGATGACATCGTAATTCTGTCAGAGACAGCAAAGGACTTGGAAGAGCAGTTGAAAGGAATGGATAGTGTCTTGAAAGGAGGATATAAGATGAACATCAACAAAAGCAAAACGAGGATAATGCAATGTAGTCGAATTAAGTTGGGTGATGCTGAGGGAATTAGATTAGGAAATGAGACGCTTAAAGTAGTAAAGGAGTTTTGCTATTTGGGGAGCAAAATAACTGATGATAGTCGAAGTAGAGAGGATATAAAATGTAGACTGGCAATGGCAAGGAAAGCGTTTCTGAAGAAGAGAAATTTTTTAACATCGAATATAGATTTAAGTGTCAGGAAGTCATTTCTGAAAGTATTTGTATGGAGTGTAGCCATGTATGGAAGTGGAACATGGACGATAAATAGTTTGGACAAGAAGGGAAAAGAAGCTTTCGAAATGTGGTGCTACAGAAGAATGCTTAAGATTAGATTGGTGGATCACATAACTAATAAGGAGGTATTGAATAGGACTGGGGAGAAGAGAAGTTTATGGCTCAACTTCACTAGAAGGAGGGATAGGTTGGTAGGACATGTTCTAAGGCATCAAGGGATCACCAATTTAGTATCGGAGGGCAGCGTGCAGGGTAAAAATCGTAGAGGGAGACCAAGAGAGGAATACACTTAGCAGATTCAGAAGGTACTGGGTTGCAGTAGGTACTGGGAGATGGAGAAGCTTGCACAGGATAGAGTAGCATGGAGAGCTGCATCAAACCAGTCTCAGGACTGAAGACCACAACAGCAACAACAACAACATATCGAAAAATTTTCCATTAACCAGAAGTTAATAACCTGTCATTAAGAGGCAAATATGTAGCTAAAATGACTCGACAGAATGTTGCTCTATGGAATATACGGTTTTTTCTTCTTTTTATTTTTGTGCGAAGTCTCCGGTATTCATAGGAGTAATCGTTAGTTTTTTATGACACGAAAGCAGCTATTTGAAAGGAAAGAAAAACAAACCTCTTCACAGCCGAACAGATCTTTTACTGCTGACAACTCTGTTGTCCTGGCATCAACCTGGAGAACAAAAGTTATTACAAATGACTCTGGACGTGCATTCGCTGTACTAAAACACTCCTACGTGTTATTTGTCAAAGGCAAGTCATTAATACTATATGAAAAATGTCACTATGTCTATCCTGCCGCTGGCGCTGGCGTAAATCATTGCAAAACCGATTTGTGTTGAGCAAAAACTCATCTTCCACGTTTAGTTTACCATTTCATAATCTAATTCCCTCTGTATCTTCTGATTTAATTCAATCACACCACAATACCACTGTTTTAATTTTGTTGCTTTTAATTGCAACAACCCCTTTACAGGAGCCGTCCATTCCGTTCAACTGCTCTTCCATATCGTTTAGTATTTAAAGAAAGACTCTAGCAACAGATACTGTAAATCCTGCTAGCTCCCAGTACCCACACAGCTTCCATTCGACGGAAAGTAGCCTCACTTTAGTTTGGTTATCTGAATCTGCCTTTCAAAGAAAACTATATACCCTAAAATTGTATCACTTCCAGCTATGGCAGCGGTTCTGCTCTGATTGGAAACCACTGCTCTGATGGGAAACCACCAAGATACGACAACCTAAAGACAAAAAAGAGGGGCATAGAACGAAACCCCCCCCCCCTCCCCCCCCCCCCAGGAGACCGAAGAACTATCCAAGCCATTTACCTTGGCGGAATAGGAGAAGGCGATCAGTAAGTGCAAAATGCGGAGAGCAGCCGGCCTTGATGATATATGCGTCGAGCAGATAAAGCATTTTGGACCCGTAACAAGGAAATGGCTAGTCGATATGATGAACAACAGCATGACATCCTGCAAAATTCCAAAAATCTGGAGAAAATCGCCAGTCATTGCCATCCTAAAACCAGGCAAAGAACGTGACAATTCAAAAAACTACAGGCTGTTCTCTCTGCTATGTCATATGTACAAGGTTTTGGAAAGGATGGTACTCAACAGAATCACGGACGCCATCGAGCCGCTCCTGATCACACAACAGGCAGGCTTCAGACAGGGCAAATGCTGCTCGTCACAGGTGCTAAAATTAACGCCACACATAGAGGATGGGTTCGAGAACAGGAAGATCACCGGGGCTGTCTTCCTAGACCTATCAGCAGCCTACAACACAGTAAACCACCGACTGCTCCTGGGAAAAATATACACAATGAGTAGGGACTGCAGGCTAACCTTACTGATTATAACCTACGCCAGAATCGAAGATTCTTCGTGGATTTTCAGGGACAGAGAAGCCGGTGGAGGATACAGAAAAATGGCCTCCCCCAAGGAAGCGTACTGGTCCCAACGCTTTTAAATTTGTATGCTAATGACCAGCCTCTCCCCCAAGGCACCGAAAGCTTCATATATGCAGATGATTGCGCCATTACCGCTCAAGCAGACAGCTTTGAAACTGTTGAACAGAATCTGTCAGAAGCCCTCGAACAGCTTGCCACCTACTATAAGGGGAACTATCTCAAACCCAACCCAGGGAAAACCCAAACCTGCACCTTCTACCTAAAGAACAGACGATCTGCAAGAAGATTACAACTTAACTGGGAAGGAGTGCCCCTGGAACATTGCGAAACACCAAAACACTTAGGCGTCACCTTGGATAGAGCACTCACCTATAAAAAGCACTGCATGAACACTAAACACAAAGTAGCCGCGAGGAACAACATCGTGCGCAAACTAACGGGCACTACATGGGGGACACAGCCTGGAATAGTGAGAACCACAGCTCTTGCTTTGTGCTATTCAACAGCGGAGTACGCGTGCCCAGTGTTGTACAATTCTAGCCACGCCAAGCAAGTGCACATACTGCTTAATGAATCCTGCCGCATCATCACAGGCTGTCTGAGACCAACCCCGACTGATAAATTGTGCTGCCTGGCAGGCGTGGCCCCACCAGATATTAGAAGGGAAGTAGCGGCCAGGAAGGAAAAGACAAAGGCGTTGACCTCACCTGCCCACACGCTGTACAAACACCAGCCAGCCCGCCAGCGACTAGAATCTAGAAAAAACTTCCTGTACACAGCAGAAAACATCGTCGGGACACCGCAGCAAGTGAGGCTAGCAATGTGGCGAGGAGGAAACGTTCACCTTGGGGAATGGTTAGTCCCAAACGAAGAACTTCCTCCCCGCCATATGGAAGGATGGACGACATGGAAATCTCTGAATAGGCTGCACTCTGGTGTCACACGATCCAAAGAGAATATGTGCAAACGGGGCCTCTCAAATGAACCGGCGCTGTGTGACTGTGGCCACACTCAAACCACCACCCACCTCTCGCAGTGCGTGCTGTGCCCAAGCACCTGCACCATGAAGGATTTGATGAATGCCACCCCGGAAGCGCTGGACGTGGCCAGGTTCTGGTCCAAGACTTCATAAAATAAAAAACTACTTGACCCTGCTTATATATCTGTATACTTTTATACTCTTTTTGTATTTGTTATATACTTGATATGTATGTGTTAATCATTCTGATTTTATGTACGATGCTTCTGACACAATTAAATTAAAAAAATGCTCTAATTGATAACATTCTACGAAAACTGAGCAGCGTAAAATTACTCCACTTCTGTACGGCCGCGGAAAACATAATGTTACATTTTGGGAAAACTTCGGATAACATCGGAACAAACTGAAGTCTTACAACTACAGACGTGTATCTTATAAAACCAACGGGATATTAACTTTTCTTGTTAAATGGCAAAACCAAACTAAAGCCCTTGGCATAAATTGGTGCGTGTAAAATCACATACAAGCACTGTGGATAATATATCTTTGGTGTGACGTCATAAGCGAGTGACTGCGTGTGAGATCGCTCTCTAAGTTTTTATAAATTTTTAGGTTTCAGATACATATTTTAACGGTTTTTGTGATAATATTTACTATATAAGTAACTTATTAGTGGTTTCTTCATTCACCTCTGCCTTTCTTGTGTTGTGACCTGATATTTGTGAGTGTTTCGTATCGAACAACGTAACCTCTTACCTGTGTTTACATTCCGCGCTGACCAGTTGCAGCTGTAGCGGCGCATCGAAAGCTAAGTACTAATTAAATGTTTGTGTATAGTGGTTTATTTAGGAACTTTAGTAGTCTTCAAACGGTGTTTTTTGTGTTTTCTGGTGAAATAATTTCAGAAAAACCTTTTGGGAACTGTTTTCAGCTTCGTTACTGTGTCATTAGACGTTTGATTCTCTTTCTGTATTAGTCTTTTGTTATATTCACATTTGTTGTTTATTAATACTGTTAATAACAGAAGTTAATTCCCTTGTAGAGTAAGTTTGTGATTATTGTAGTCAGGTTTTTAACATCTTCTTATTGTAGTAGCGGAACTTAGAAAAAGTAAAATTTTACCAAGAGTGAGAAGTGTGGGCCTTGCCGTAGGTTCGTGAGCAGTGGATTGCGGTGTGAGACTTGTTCGAAGTATTTTCACTGGGGGGAATGCAGTGGGGAAGCCAGTGGGCATCCTGGTAAGATCCTCTCCTGGAACTGCAGGTTATGTAGCAAGAGTAAGTTGATAGAGGAGCAGGAGCGTAAGATCTGTGCCATTCAGGTGCAGTTGAAAAACGCACAGGAGGAGCTAGATAGGATGAGGAGGGAGAAGGGGGTTGGGGAATGGGAGCTGGCTGTTGGAAAGAGATCTGCTAGGAGAAGAAGATTTTCAGATAGTTTTACAATTGATGTTTACAATAGATAAGACCAACTGTCAGAGTCTAGTGGAGAGGAATCTCTAGTAGCTGTAGATGCAGGAAGTATGCAGCAGACAGTAGTTACGGTGGCTAGAACAGTTGCAAAGTCGAAGAGAAAGAAGAAGATTCTGCTGTTAGGTAGTTCTCATGGCAGAGGTGTAGGCCAGCAGTTGCAGGAAGTGCTGGGGAGTGAGTACCAGGTCACCAGCATTGTGAAGCCTAGTGCAGGATTGGCTCAGGTGACTGTTAACATAGGGGTGTTATGTAGGGATTTTACTAAAGAGGATCAGGTAGTGATTGTGGGTGGGGCTGGTAATAGTATTGATAGTGATGGGGAGTATGACATCGATGGTGACTTGGAAAAGATAGCCACTCAGACTGGCAACACGAATGTGCATTTCATGGAACTGTTTCAGCGTCACGATCGGCCTCTTCTTAATACAGCCGTCAGGCGTAATAACATGAGACTTGGGGGTGCGCTGATGACAGAAAGCATGGGTCATATTTCAGTGGTGTCGGTGGAGTCTATCAGCAGGACGTGTTTCACTAGACATGGCCTGCACCTCAACAGGTATTGGAAGGGGTGGTTGGCAATGCTTATAAGTGACAGCATAGGTGGGGTTGGTGGGATCACTGATGGGAAAATTCCTACAGTAGTGGGTGTTAGAGCTGCACCTTTTTTAGATTGAAGTCAGCTGATAGCTATTCCTGCTTAAGGGAAGTCTCACTAAGAAAAGAACCACTTTTGACAAAGACTAGGTATACGAGTAATGAGGGAATTAGTATATTTCATCAAAATTTACAAGGTATTAAAGTTAGTGAACTGCTTATAGATGTTGACTCTGAAATTATTGGTATATCTGAACACTTCTTAAATAAGGAGATAATTCAGAGGCTTCCTTTACCAGGATACAGGTTGGCTGGCAGCTTTTCGAGGAGTTCTTTGCGGTGTGGTGGAGTAGCCATGTATGTGAAAAACGGCCTCCCATTTGAGTCCATTGATGTTTCAAAGTACTGCACTGAAAAGGTGTTTGAATGTTGTGCAGGTGTGGTTAAATTTAATGGAGCTAAACTTCTAACTGTTGTTATTTATAGATCCCCAGACTCCGATTTCACTACATTTTTGCTAAAGCTAGACAAGGTTCTTGGTTCACTTTATAGGAAATACAAAAAGTTAGTTATATGTGGTGACTTCAATATTTATAAGTGATTGTGCAAAGAAAAGGATGCTGGTAGACCCCCTTAATTCATATAATCTTATGCAAACCGTATTCTTTCCAACGAGAGTGCAAGGGAACAGTAGAACAACCATAGACAACATTTTTGTTCACTCCTCATTACTAGAAGGGCATTCTGTTAGCAAAAAGGTAAATGGCCTTTCAGATCATGATGCACAAATTTTTACTCTAAAAGATTTTTGTGCCGCAACACGTGTTAAATATAGACATCAGCTGTTTAGGAAAGCTGATACAGTTGCTGTAGAGACCTTTGTAAACCTTATCAAGGAACAAGAGTGGCAAGATGTTTATAGCGCTGATACAGCAGACGATAAATATAATGCTTTTCTCAAGACTTTTCTCATGCTCTTTGAAAGTTGCTTTCCGTTAGAACGTGCAAAACAGGGTACTAGCACAAACAGGCAGCCTGGGTGGCAGACTAGAGGGATAAGAATATCTTATAGAATAAAGTGGCAATTATATCAAAACGTTAGAAACAGTCAAAATCTAAATGCAGCAGCCCATTACAAACAGTATTGTAAGGTGCTTACGAAGGCAAAAAGTATGTCGTATGCAGATAAAATAGCTAAGTCTCAGGATAAAATTAAGACCATATGGTCAGTCGTAAAGGAAGTGGCTGGTCTGCAGAGACAGGTCGAGGATATAGAATCAGTGCGTAGTGGGAATGTCCGTGTTACTGATAAGTCGCATATATGTACAGTATTTAATAATCACTTTCTGAATATAGCAGGTGAACTATATAGAAACCTAGTCCCAACAAGGAATCATATAGCGCTCCTAGAAAAAGTGTTCCGAGACTATTACCTGAAATGCTCCTCCATGATACTGACAAGAGGGAGAATGAGTTGATAATTAAATCACTAAAGACCAAGAACTCTCATGGATATGACGGGGTATCTAGCAGAATACTAAAGTATTGTTCTATGTATGTTAGCCCAGTACTTAGCCATATCTGCAACTTTTCCTTTAGGAGTGGTCGGTTTCCTGACCGATTAATGGACTAGGTAGTGAAGCCACTTTATAAAAAGGGAGACATTGATAATGTTGACCATTTTAGACCTATTTCTATGCCATGGGTATTTGCTAAAGTTATCGAGAAGTTTTATACAAGGTTACTGGAGCATTTGCTGTCAAATGTTCAGTTTGGTTTTAGAAATGGTTTAACAACTGAAAATGCTATATTCTCTTTTCTCTGTGAGCTTATGGACAGATTAAATAAAAGTTTGCGAACGCTAGGTGTTTTCTTTGATTTAACGAAGGCTTTTGACTGTGTTGACCACAAAATATTACTGCAGAAGTTGGACCATTATGGAGTAAGGGGAGTAGCTTACAATTGGTTCGCCTCTTACTTTAAGAACAGAAAGCAGAAGGTAATTCTCCGCAATACTGAGAGTGGTTGTGATGTTCAGTCCCAATGGGGCACTGTTAGGTGGGGCATTCCCCAAGGGTTGGTGCTGGGGCCACTGCTGTTTCTTATTTATATATATGATATGCCTTCTGGTATTACAGGTGATTCAAATATATTTCAGTTTGCTGATGACACCAGCTTGGTAGTGAAGGATCTTGTGTGTAATATTGAAACAGTATCAAATAATGTAGTTCATGAAATAAGTTCGTGGCTTGTGGAAAATAATTTAAAGCTAAATCACAGTAAGACTAAGTTTTTACAGTTTCTAATTCGCAATTCAACAAGAACCGATGTTTTGATCAGACACAATGGGCATATTATAAGCGAGACGGAACAGTTCAAGTTCCTAGGCGTTCGGATAGATAGTAAGCGGTTGTGGAAAGCCCATGTCCAGGATCTTGTTCTGAAACTAAATGCTGCTTTATTTGCCATTAGAACAGTATCTGAAATAAGTGACACTTCAAAACGAAAAGTAGTCTACTTCTCATATTTTCATACGCTTATGTATGGTATTATTTTTTGGGGTAATTCTCCAGGTTCAGAAAGGGTATTTTTGGCTCAAAAACGGGCTGTTCGAGCTATATGTGGTGTAAGTTCGAGAACCTCTTGTCGACCCCTATTCTATAGTCTGAGTATTCTGACATTGCCCTCACAGTATATATTTTCTTTAATGTCGTTTGTTGTTAGCAATATTAGCCTATTCCCAAGAGTTAGCAGCTTTCACTCAGTTAATGCTAGGCAGAAATCGAGTCTGCATGTGGATTGCACTTCCTTGACTCTTGTGCAGAAAGGAGTGCAGTTTCTGCTGCATCCATTTTCAATAAGCTACCACAAGAACTCAAAAATCTTAGCAGTAGCCCAAACTCTTTTAAGTCTAAACTGAAGGGTTTCCTCATGGCTCACTCCTTCTATTCTGTCGAGGAGCTCCTGGAACAGCTAAAAAATTAAGCAACTTCCAGTGTTACATTGTTGATTTTCTTTATTTAAACTTACGACTTGTCACCTGAATATGTTTTTTTTATATTTCATTTTATCTGTTTCTAATATCGTGATATAATTTCATGTATTGACTCGTTCCATGACCATGGAGACTTCTCCTTAATTTGGTCCCATGGAACAATAAATAAATAAATACGTTGGTCAATAAGCTAGGGCTTTCGCAGTTAGTCCGTATGAACGTGAGAGAATCTGGAGATTGAAAAAGAAAGACTTAATGTATGCCTGTCATCTTTTAACAGGATGTAACGCCGGAAATGCATATCATCCTATTTCCATCTATTGTACTATAATTTTTTTTCCTTGTTTTGTTACCTCAAGATATGACATTTCTGTGTCTTTATATATTGTAATTGTTTTACTATTTGTATATATATATTTATGCATTTATGTCAATGTATAATTGTTTGTTTTGTAAATATTATTTGTATTTTTACGCTGGGTCTTGCCTAGGGAAAACTATGCTATCGAACGAATACATCCATAGGTCGTGTGGAGAACCAAAGTATTTAGGATCTTTGGTAGTGTGAACTTTGCCGCGTGCAGGGCGGGCAGAGCAGAGTCTGGCTGGAGTAGAGCGGTGGCGCAGGTGTGTAGAGTGACGCTCCCGCGAGTTGGCGCGCTTTCGGGGTTTGGCAGCATGTAATTGGGCTCGACTTGCTATGATAGTTTCTGACAAGGTGTCACGGACGGGAAGCATTAGCTGGCGCACATCAAGAGCCCGTTTCGCCTGGTGACCGTGTCGAGAAGAAGGCGCGCCAACATCCAGCTTCTGCAACAGCGACGGCCGACAATGAGTGACTGTCGCCACCTCCTCGATCGACGACTTCAAACCTTCAATCAACCAGCAAGGAAGACTGAAAGCACATAAAGTTTTAGAACTGAATGCAGACCTCAGCTTTCCAAACTGTTAGATTTGCGTCACAAAATTATAGCAACTTAGCATGAACCTTTGTTACTCATTGTCCCAATTGCATTACCAAGCAGGGTCCCTTCCTTTTCCGGAATGAACCCGAGTGCCGTTGAAATTCAAACGCCAGCATTAAAGTAATATCATTCCATTTCACTGTTTTAATTTCAAAGTTCAGTTAAGGTATTCATAGCTGGCTACAATACTTATATTACACAAGCACAAGTTAAGAGTATGAGTTTTGTTACCATATTTTAGCTTACCTGCAACTGCAGCTCAGCTTGGTACGTACTAAATTTTACTGTTGTTAATTGTTCAGAATCATGTAATTCAAGTTCAAAGTTAAATCTCTTATTTCTAAATTGCGTGGATTAAAGTAGCTTTTGAAATGATTGTTGAGGTAGCCCGAGATTAATCTTATTATTGAATTTCGTAGTGCTTCAGAATCAAAATTCACTATTAATTTCAGTCACTAAATAAACTTTCAATTTTCCGGTTTTATTAATTCTTTTGCTAAATTAAGTCAGAGTGTAGCGAAATTTATTACTTCTGACAAACGTTCGGTTTTTCACACAAGTGTCAACCTTCAGTTGCCACGATTTCAGTGCTAAATATATGTGCATTAATCTTTCATTTTCAGTTATTATAGTAGTTGTCCATGGTACTGGCGACCGTAATTTTCCCCAGATCTCTAATATCTAATTAATGCCTATTAATTGTTAACGTAATGACCGCACATTTTCTTCCTTTATTAACTTTACCCCTTTTCAAAATTAATTTCCACCAATTTCATTTGCATTTTTCCTTTCATTAAGATGTAACCCTTTCCTCCCTCTTTACCGACAGATTAACTTCGGTGACGATTGATTTTCCCAAATTTCCATTAGATACACGCGGTTTAATTTTTCTCTGTCATTAAGGTTGACAAGTGAGGGGGAGGTTACAAGGAGAACATTCATATGATGTAGAACTTTTAAGTTTTACGTTCTGTTAAGAAAGGCAGAAGGGTGACCATAATGTAAGTGTTGGAAATAGACAAATGTATGACACAGAATTGCAGCGTGGTGTTAAAGATCAAACTCAGCTTCCTTTTCCCATCTATTAGCGTAAGATTTAGTTGCAAATACCAGATAAAAAATGCAAAGTCTTCTTTAACCCTTGATCAACTATTAAATGAATGTGAACATGAAACATTTCGTGTTTCCATTTTAGTTACAAAACTATTTTTACTGGACACGTTTTTATTTTACCATCATCTTTACAAATAATGTCTAAGTCGCACGTCAGTTTGTAAGTGTTGCGATTTTCAGTAGTCACATGATGATGGCCTAAAAAGCCGAAAGGCGGTTAGTTTTGAAGAACGGTTGGAAATGTTTGCTATTTATTATGTATTTATTTACATGAATTGGCCAACTAAGGACCACGTTACAAATTTTATTTCATGTTCATTGTTTTCTTTCTCTTCTCTCGGGCTGCACTTCTGCTTGCTTCCATTTTTTACAGATGTTCAGCTGTTAGTTTCTGTTGGTCTTCGGTTTTGGAGCCTCTTGAAAAACCTCGAAATCAGTTATTGCCTTTCTGTATTTGTCCTGTAAAGTATGAGCCAGACAATAGGGAATTTTACTTTCTTATATGAGATTTCAAACGGTAACTTCATTTTTCCGTTACGGCCAAGCCACGACCAGCAGTGTTAGCTGCCTGTAAATTCTTTCGTCCCACGGTCTAGTAACAGTAAGTCAGCACCGAGGAAGGGCACCCTGGCCACGCGCCTCTTTCATGTGCTTACGAGGTAACGCCGCCCCAGGCGTCGCTTAGCAGGCAACGCTCTGGTAATTTCCATGCCACCTGAACGGTTTGCTCGGTCCCGACCAATCAGGACGGAGGAAGCCGGGCCCACTCTTTTGTATTCTTGCTCACCCGCGAGTCGGGTGCACGCCGTATAGCATTGAACATCTCCCGCATCTCCCGGTGCTGCGGCACTGTGGACTTTGTTTTGGCAGACAACCACTTCCGTTAGCTTCACGAACTATGTCTCGCCAAACTCTACGCTCTGGCTCACCCACACCTCCCTAGGCTAATGTAGCCCCTTTCAACATGCTTTCGCCAATAAATGGCCTTATCTAAAAATTACCCTATTCATTCCTTAACGCCCACCGCCTGTCCATACGCGCCATCCTGTACAACTGGTGTCAGAAGAGTTGATCCGTTCCCGTAGCGACTTTGTCGCTACACCATATTCTTTCAGGCAAGACGCCGTGCACTTTCGCGCCTAGAACCGCACGGCCACTCCGGCCGGCCATAGTGATTTCTTCGCGAATTAACAATACTGGGCGAGTCTGCTACTATCACGGCCCGAAAGACGCGCAATATTTTGCCGTCAGCTTGTGTGTTCAGGACGTTCCCCAAGCGACCATTTTGTTCAACTTTCTCGTTTTGAAAGTGTTTTCCAGAAAATCTTACGGTGGCTGTGAGTACTTTTGTGACCAAGAGAGAAACGGAGTCTTCATCACAGGATGTAACAGTTTTCTCCGATCTAGCCTGGCATTCTCTGAGAACTGGAGAAGTGGAAACCTCCGACCGCCAACTCGTCCTGTACTTAACACGTTCTCTCCTTACAGCAGCCACAAAGTAAACATTAATCTATAGACAATTTATTTTCACAGAGTTTTGTATCTTATACACAAAAACGTATTTGAATGTATGCATCTATGAAAAAGAATCAAGAGCAAATTTAAATCGAGTACCTGTCTTACCTGTGTCAAAGACAAAAAGTCAAAGAGCAAGCAAGTAAATTAAATAATTAATTTTTACTTTGTGATTAGCAGTGTCATTTCCCGATGAAAATTAAAACAACAGATTCAACACTGGTGGACTACAAAATCTTAAGAGACAGTGATTTTTGGAACCGCACGTGTCAAGCAAAGAGCAGAGGACACAGACAGGACAGCTGAACGGCGAATTTCTTGTGTGGCGACTTACCAAAGGTGCGCACGCCGCTGGTTTTGCGCGGTCTGTGGCCGCCTGTCGCGTTTCCCACGAACGACACATACACGCGCACACAACACACACACACACACACACACACACACACAATACGCTCGCGCTCGCTGGACATATTTCCCTCGGCTCAAAGCATCGTATTGATTTCTTCTTCGGGCGTGATCCGCTTACTGCTTCCGTCCAAAAATTCTCAGTATTACTCTTTGCCAACTTCAGTCAGACTAAATACCATCAGTCTCTGACGGCAAATATTTTTCTTCCGTTCTTTTAAACCACGTGAATAATCACCGTGGTCGGGAAGGTCCGTATTCAGACATTGAAGGCTCGAACGTAAAAACCCTGTTTCTTTTTGCGATGTGGTGATAAAGTCAATCCCAATCAAAAACTGTTCATCACGTGTTTCATACGACATCTGATTGCAAACATTTGTTTAAAGGTTTCTGTCATGTACTTAAAGATTTAAACAACATTTGCGATGACAGGGATGCCACTACTTTCCAAAATTGAGTTTCCCTGATATTTCCCGGCTTTCCAGACCATTTTTAGCATTTTTCCCTGACACACTTTGAGATCTCAAGGATAAGTAAATACATAAGTTGACAAAAAAAGTATAAGGACTTCTGTATTTCTGAACATCTGAGTAAAACTGTTAAGTACTAACGTTAACATATTTTGTAATGAACTGTTTTTAGATGCAGAAAGCAAGCCGAATGATATATATGTTTCATTAACACCATTGACATTATTTTATTTCATAAAGGCTTGCAGTATCTGTAATCCCAGCCTAGTACAGCTAGTCAAAAGGGCACCTGTCAACATAGTGCAGTGTTTAGTATATCAGTCAGTGTATGTGTTGTTCTTCGCATCAAGATGTGAAAATATAGTTAACTCAATAACTTTGTAAATTTCATCTAAACAGGCATTTTTTGTTATGCCTTTGTTTCACCCATTTATTGTTTCATTTAAACTGTGTGTAAATTGTTTGTCGTATGGGTCGGGGCATGACTGCAGTGAAAACAACGACACAGTAACATGCTCATACACGTATAGAAATCTGCACTGTCACCGATATACATTACAGATTGGAAGGGGGGGGGGGGTGCGGTATACCGTGACTGGTGTGCCGTCCCCCAATCAATAAAAGTTTGAGTGCCTCCATTTAACATGAATATCGAGAAAGAGTTTAATTGCACTCGAGATAAGTACCAAAACATCAAATTGGCTCTAGCTTGCAAAGTGGACGATCTCGGAATTAAATTTTTGCAACGCGGTGATTTAATTACGAGATATAATTCTATTTACAGTAGAATATTTGTTTTGACATTTGCCTGGCTTTGAATTGCGTAGATACCTTTATTGCAATGTTTTGGATTTTCACGTCAGAGGAAAGTGAGATGCAAGTGCCGCGCTTATTCCGTGGACAGAGAAGAGAGCAGTTTTTCTTTATTCTGTTTCGGTGGACGAAGACGTGTGCGTGAATTAATAATTCGTCTTGGTGATTTCTCCGTATTATTTCAAGGGAAAAGTGCTACATTGGTTAACTGGTACATTAATCCAATTCCGTTACGTGATAACGTCGACGAGCGTAGTTTAAAGTCACAGAGAAAACACAAATAACACTTTGGTATAGGACGCGCTCAGACGCATTGTGTGCGACTGACTTTGTCGAATTAATTGAAAACATGCAGATTTGAATACCCGCGCGATAGACAATAGTGTGGTGCGTAAATAATTAGCGGCGATTTAAGAACTCACCCGTGCTATGTATTAAAATATTGAATTTTGAAATAATCGGCAATACGGAGTAGCTTATTGATTCCGTTGGTAGGCTGCATGAATCATTCAGCACAATTACAGTTGTACACGAAATCACACTATTTAAGATGAGTGGATGCAGAGTGACTGCAGTTTTTTCTCAGAGGGATCAATAAACCGCTGTTCCACATATTCTATGTTGTTCGATTTTCTCAATGTGAAACCAATCTCTTGAACTTTGAATGCCAGTACACTACTTACCTGTCGGAATTTTGACACGCTTACCGAAACTCTACGTGACGTTCTCCCTCGCTCCTTCCCTGAAACGAGCAAGCCAGAAGACAAGAAGACACAACGCCAAGCGGTTCATGTGGTGATGCGAAAGAAGGAAGGGAAGAAGCGGTTCATGAGTATATTGAAGGCATCTATGAGGCTGAAGATTTCTCTAATGTGATAGAGGAGGAGAGAAGGGTAGATTTAGAACAGATAACGGATCCGGAATTGGAATCACAATTTCAAACAGATTTGGAACCTTAAGACCGAATTACACACAAGGGATCGATAACACTCCATCAGATTTTCTAAAATCATTGGGAGAATGGCAACGCAACGACTGTTTACCCTGGTGTGTAGAATGTATGAGTCTGGCGATATACCATCTGACTTTCTGAGAGATATCATCCACACAATTCCCAAGACTGCAAGAGCTGACTAGTGCGAGAACTGTTGCACAATCAGCTTAACAACTCATGCATGCAAAATGCTGACCAGGATAATATACAGAAGAACGGAAAAGGAAATTGAGGATGTGTTAGATGACGATCAGTTTGCCATTGGGAAAGGTAAATGCACCAGAGAGGCAAATCTGAATTTGCAATTGTTACTGGAAGCAAGACTTAAAAAAAGGAAGAAGTTTTCATAGAATTTGTCGACTTGGAAATAGCGTTCGACAATGTCAAATGCTGCAAGATCTTCGAAATTCTGAGAACAATAGGGGTAGGAAAAGCCTGGTAACAAATAATATGCACATGAGCCAAGCGGGAATGATAAAAATGGACGACCAAGAACGGAGATGTCGGATTAAAAAGGGTTTAAAACAGGGACGTAGTCTTTCGCTCGTACTGCTCAATCTGTACATCGAAGAAGCAATGATGGAAGTAAAAGAAAGGTTCAGCAGTGGAATTAAAATTCAAGATGAAAGCATATCAATTACACGATTCGCTGAAGACATAGCTATCCTCAGTGAAAGTGAAGAAGAGTTACATGCTCTGCTGAATGGAATGAACAGCCTGGTGAGTACAAATTATGGACTGAGAGAAAATCGAAGGAAGACGAAAGTAATGAGAATCAGCAAAGATGACAACAGCGAGAAACTTAACATCAGGATCGATGGTCACGAAGTAGATAATGTTAAGGAAATCTGCTACCTAAGCAGCAAAATAATTCATAACGGACGGAGCAAGAGGGACATCAAAAGCAGACTAGCATTAGGAAAAAAGGCATTCCTGGCCAAGAGAAGTCTACTCGTATTAAATATAGGCACCAATTCAAGGAAAAAAATTTAGACAATGTACGTTTGGAGCACATCATTGTATGGCAGAGAAAAATGGACTGTGGGAAAACCGGAACAGAATAGAATCGAAGTATTTGAGGTATGGTGCTGCAGATGAATGTTCAAAATAATTTGGACTCATAATGCAGGGAATGAGGACGTTCTACTGAGAACTGGAGAAGTAAGGAATATGTTGATAAAAACTGAGAAGGAGAAGGGACAAGATGATAAGACATATGTCAAGATATCAGAGAATGACTTCCATGGTGTTAGAGGGAACTGTCAAGGGCAATAGCAGTATAGGAAGGCAGGGATTGGAATCCAGCCAGCAAATAATTGAGGACGTAGGTTGCAAGTGCTACTCTGAGATGAAGAGGTTGGCACAGGAGAGGAATTCGTGGCGGGCCGCATCAAACCATTCAGAAGACTGATGGCTCAGAAAAAAAAATCTCCCATAATATTGTGCTTAGGTTGTTGTACCCATTAATGGGTGGTGTTTTGAGCCGCATATTCTCTGAAATTTTGCAAGAACACGGCGTTTCGAAGGATCTGCGGGAAACGTTTTATCAGATTGAAACTATCCCTCTGCATTAGGCGTGAAATTGCGCTGATGCACTTTTGGGGAGGTTCACGCCTCCCCCTGAGAGATTAACGATGTATATTGAGGACATTCGGACTGCTCAGTCTTGGAATTGCAATATACGGAACTGCAAGTGTTTGACAACCCACTAGAAGGCATGAAGACACAGGACTGTTCCTGCATTACAGTCTTCAATGAATCTTAAAGGACCGAGGTTTACGAAAATCAACAGCGGGGAGGATGGGAAAGGGAACTGAGTGTAATTATCAGGATGCCCGCGTGGGTTTCAGACAACCGCAAATGGTCTTCTTGAGAATGGGTGGGAGCAACGTGTGTTTTGGATGCAACGATGACGGGCACTTTGTGCATCAGTGCCCTGTTCAATACAGGGTGAGGCGAAACAGTTGACACCAGTTCAGGCAGGAGAGCCGTATAGGTTGTGGTTTACCTAAATGCTGTCTAGGTATTAAGGATGTGAGGGCGAGCCCAACTTAATCAGTTGCCTGTGTGTGCACTTATTGGTTCAGGTAGCTCTTTTTCCCTACTTGACTATCGGTGGAGATTGGAATTTACGACTGTTTCTAAGTGGCCTTACTTGAACCCTTTCTCCAATGGATGTCGGAATATTAACGTACAGACGTTTCCTCTGATGGGGAGCTGCGAGCGAAATTGTCTGTTTCGAAATCTTCGTGGCAGACAACTTGGTCGTGCTCAAGAATTTATCGATGAAGTCACTTAAGGATCATGACATTATATGAAGCTGGGGTTTGATGTTGGATTGTCAGGACACTGTTGTTTAGTTTGAGTTTCGTCCTGCTGAGAGCTTGCTCTTATCCTCGAGTCGAATTACATTCGGAAATTGTAGTGTGTTACCATCTCCCACAAGATTTCAAGTCAATCATTTTCGCCTGGTCGACGCAAAGCAACTTTTGTAAGTCCTTAGTCACTTTCAGGAGGTGCCGACAGACAAACTGTAGGTTACCAGTAAAATTGAGCTTAAGATCAGTCTCACTCATCAGATCCAAGTGAGGCAAACTCAGCACAGAGTTTCTCTGCCGAGTGACTTGGACGATGATACGCTGCACGAGAGGTTCATCAGGCCTTCCACATCACCGTATATTTCACCAATATTTCAGGTACCTAAGGGCTAGAGGGGATAGTTTTGTGAAGTGGTTGATAACAGGTTCCTCGACGAAAAGATGGTTGTAGACCCAACACCGCCGTCAGATAACATAATTGTTTCACTTGGTTTGCTGGAGATCAACTTTTTTACAGTTCTTAATCTCAACCAGGCATACCATTAGATTCTTAAACAAACGATCCCAATCGCACTGCCGCCTTTTGTACTGATTGGAATGTGTACGAATTCACCAGGTTCACTTTGGTTTGTCAACGGGAGCTGGCGTCTTGTCCCATCATCTAGATTATGTCCTCAGTATTTTTAACTTCAAGTGTGTCTATGATTCTTTGAATGGTGTGGCCATTTACAGCGCGATCCTTTGGGAGCATCTGCAACCGTTCTGGTCCACCTTAGAGAGGCGGGACTGACCGTGATGCCGTCTAAAATTGCGTTAGTATGACGTCAGATTTCCTATTTGAGGCATATACTTTCTGCGGAAGACATCAAGATACACCAGGAGTGAACCAGTGATTTGTGTTACTGTCGTGCTCCTAAGAAAAAAAATGGTTCAAATGGCTCTGAGCACTATGGGACTGAACATCTATGGTCATCAGTCCCCTAGAACTTAGAACTACTTAAACCTAACTAACCTAAGGACAGCACACAAAACCCAGCCATCACGAGGCAGAGAAAATCCCTGACCCCGCCGGGAATCGAACCCGGGAACCCGGGCGTGGGAAGCGAGAACGCTACCGCACGACCACGAGATGCGGGCGCTCCTAAGAATAAGAAAGGTGTTGGCAGATTCATTGGCATGGCCATTATTTTCGAAAGTTTGTGCGCAATTTTGTACAGTTGGCCGGTCCTCTTAATGATCTGCGGAAGAAGGGAGTTGTTTTTAGGTGGGCCGAAAGTCATCAGTCATCATTTGAAGCCATTATTAATCAACCAGTTTTGGCCATTCGCAGCTTCCATTTGTGGTCCAAACCGTCATTCTGGAGTGGCTGCCGTGCTCTTGAAAGGGCAAAATGTTGAGCGACACCCAAAATCCTACGCGTCAGGAAACTGTCGTCTGCTGAGATGAAATGTTCTATATACGAATAGCAAGCCTTGACGGTCCTCCTTGATCTCCGAAAATTCAAGTTTTATCTGGAGCCTAGAGAGTTTCTTTTAGAGACCTACATCTAGACCCTTAGCTGGATTCTGGCGCGTAACAGGAAAACTGGACAGATTGCTCGATAGGCGAAACGCATTTCCACCTTTCATCTTAACCTTTGAAACACGTATGTATTCAGTAGCAGCGATGGCAAGGCATGACAGAATCTCTGACCAGAGAGTTATTTATCCTGTCTAGTCTGCGCTTGACTGCGCGAGAGTTCAGTTGCGAGTAGTCAGTTGCTAGTTGCACTCAGTCAGTGCTATTAGCGCGCGCGAGACAGTAATCGTGTGTGAGGAGTCGGCGGGCGTCGACATGGGTCTCTGGTCACGATTTAGGACGAGGTATACTGTTATCAAAGGTAATGAAGCAGCATTGCGCTCAGCCAATAACATCTGTTAATTGTAATTAATTTGTTCGAGAAATGCCCCAATAATAATTTTGTTTTCAAAGCAATCGTTTTTAAGAAAAGAATCATTCCAATTGAAACAATATTTCCTATGCTTTTCCTCCCAGAATCAACTTATCAGATTAATTATTGCACAGGGCCTAAGGTCAGCGCAGCTGCCCTTATAAAATTTATCAGGTTGATCTTAACGTTAATTTTGTGGGGACTTAACATTTTTGCACATTTTTATTATCATTGAGTTTTATTACTGTGGAAAGCTAACATTTGGCATTATTTGCAATTCTATTCAATTCTCTTCATTTTCATATTTTCACGGGGAGTTGACATCCGGACCAGGATCGTATTTCGTTGAAAATCTTCTGAAAAGTAGCCAGATATCTGCTTTTATTTACTAAAATATAATTGCAATTTGGCGCAACGCTTTTGCTAATTTTGTGACTTTCTTTCCTCAGATCATCGGCAATTCGTTGCTCTTTGTTGTATTTGTATTTGTTGGATTTTGCATTGTCTTTGTCTCATTTGTGAATAATTGTGACTATTGTAAAAATGCCGCGAAAGACTGTGAATTGTGCATCGCGAAGTATAATGAGTGAAATAACCGAATTAAACAACTTGACCGATAGTAATTGTGACACGCAATGTAATGATGAAAATCCTCCGTTTAGTGACAATCAGTACGTACCGACCACTAATAATGATTTTGATCTTAGTGATGAACAGACGAATTCAATTGTGTCCTCTGTTAATTTGATGACAATTGATGACGCGGGGCGTTCTGTTGCAATGAGCGCTGCCCAGCTTAACGCAACCGGTTTGCAAAATTTAAGTAACGAACAGACAAATTTTTCTAATGAAAATGAACAGTATAATCAGAGTACGACAAATTTATTTAATTCCGAGGTAGTAACTAATAGTACACGTCCGATTAGCAAACATTTTCAAGAATCACAGAATATCCAAATGGGTACACAAATTGGACAATTGCAGGTACACCATCAAACAACACAGAGAATAGAAATGCTAATTTTGGCTCGGATCAATTTATGGCATTTTTACGACAAATTAATGAAAAACTAGACAATAATTCCAAACAACTTAGTGAACAGAAGAAACAAAATAGTGAAAATTTAAGAAACAACTTAATACAAAACAAGACAAACTTAGTGAAAATTTCAAACAACTTAATGAAAAACATGACAACCTTAATGAAAAATTAGACAACAATTCCAGACAGCTTAGTGAACAGATTAAAGCCGTTGCCGCGCAGCGTCATGATACTAAAGAACAGTTACGCGAGGAAATTGAGGCTTGTTCAAAGAAAAGTAGCGTAGAAATTAGATCTGTTGCTCAAGAATTAAGGGAAATGCAAACAGCTACAAAAGCAACACAGTTACGCGACGAGTTTAAATTAATGACAGCAGAACTTTCGCGCACGTTGGATGCAAAAGTAGACGCGAAATTCGACCAACAGAACAGTCAAATTGACGAACGTTTTAATCACCACCTACAAAACAGTGATACGAGTTTCCGTAAATTTATACAGGAACAAAATAAAGTAAAACAACAAGTGATGGAAACAATTACCGCACAGAGACAGGAAGATAAACGTAAATTGTTTGCGAAGGCAAAAACATACGTGGACAGCAATATTGCTGCAGTGTCCGATGAAATTAATACCATCAAACAGTCGAACACAGAATTATGTGACGAAATTTCCGATCTTAAATCGAAAACAGACACATACACAACAGATTTTCAAACAGTGACCGACAGACTCGAACAATTAGAACTAACACAGGATTCCGATGACATCAAAGCTGACGTTAAAAAACTGAACGATACCACACGTAAAATGCAAAAAACAGATTAATGCCTCTGACACTAAAACCGATGATCAGGTAAAAATACTGATTGAAAAATGTGATGAATCGGCCAATCGTATTGATATTATTGAAAGTAATAATGACAGCAAATCAGACGATACTGCACCGATTTTGTTTAACCAAACACCTGAATTCCAAAATTTACAGCAGACAATCAATGAGATCGATTCGTCTAATAACACATTGCGTAGAAAATTGTCAAGTTTACAGCAATAAGTAACAGAGATAAGAAATATTTCAGTTAATAACACATCACAGCAGACGCCACTTTGCGAACATTTGTCAGACTCACGCAGCGCGTGTAATTTAGGTAATCTACAGAGAGTACGTGAGTTAGAGTCAAACAGATTCCCATACAATCCTGAACCTGTTCCATCATACAGAACGATAATTTTGATTACAAGCATTTTCTGTCAGTGAGAAAATTTAAAGTATTTAAAAATGACAGAACACAGATTCACCCACTGGATTGGATACAACAATTTAGCTTTGCTTTTCCACCGACTTGGCCTGTAACGCATAAACTTGAATTTATTTGCAGTTTTTTGGAAGGCGAACCGGCAACTCGTATGAGACCGATCGCGAGACAATGCTACTCAGTAGAAGAATTTCAGAATGCTTTCCTGTCAGCGTATTGGTCGAAGACGGCACAGTGCGGAATTAAAGATCAATTAATTAGTTTACCAAATTACGAGAACTCAAATTTTTCTACTGTCACGCAATTTTTTGAGCACATGGTCTAACAAAACCAGTACCTAAGTGAACCTTACAGTGAATCTGCACTCATACAATTATGCATTTCTAAATTACCACGATCATTAAGAGGGTCACTTATAACGGGTCAGCAGAAGGAAAACATTTCAGCATTCAGAGATCTGTTGCAGCTTTTAGAAGTGCAGCAGTCAGATTATTCCTTCGTAAACAAAAACTTTTCATATAATAACCAAGGTCAACAAACATACAGCAGTTATGATCAGGCACGTAAATTCAATAGGAAAGATAACAGACGCCTTAGGAACGACAACCACCAGAACTTTAATAGCAGACAAAATTTTAATTATCAGTATCGTCAATAAGATCAGCAACAGGAACCACATTTTAGTAACAATAGAGGTTTTTCACAACAGCATGAAAGTTAGCCGGTTAACATACCTAACCAACAATGTAATACACAAGGTCAACCAAACTTTAATGTTTCGCCGTGTGCACGTATAGTCTCAGCTCCAACAAATAGTAACGCACGGCAGCAAGGAAATAACTACGTACAGAAAAGACAGTATTTCAATTCCTATCGCAATGCACCACATAGGAATGACTATCACGACAGACGTAAACATAATGAGCACAATTTTCAGCGTACGTTCAATAACAGTGGGCCTTACGAGCAGCAAAATGATCAGCAACAACATATTCTCATGAATGAACCCGACAGTGGGTATCATCCAGAGCGTAATACGTCTGGAAGAAATAATAGAACAATTCAAATAGTCGAAATGCCACAGAATCGTCCTGACAATAATGACACGTCACATAGAATTTGACTAGATACTGTACAGGTCGCATCTTCCACTAACACGAGCACTACTTTACACACGCAGAATGCTGTTCACGAAAATGTAATTACTTTTGACGATATCAGAGACACTCTTTTGCAGGAAAGACCAGTTGTTCAGAAAACCATTTCACACCCTGTCATCGAAATTAAAATTGGATCATCGAAATTTTCAACAGTAATCGACTCCGGATCACCTATGTCAGTTATATATGAGGAGACGTTCAACGAGTGTAATAAAGAGAATACCTATCCTACATTACCATTAGGCAAAACGAAAGTGAAAGGAGCAGTATCGAGTAAAGGAGTAGACGTTAAATTACAGACACATTTATCATTTTGTATTGCAGGTCATACTTTTCACTCAAATTTTTGGATTGTTCCTTTATTGACAACAGACGTTATTCTAGGTACGAATTTTCTGGTTCAACACGACGCAGTTATTGATTTTCAAAATTCCTATTTAATGCTAAAGGATGAAACTGTACAATTGGCTATAGAATTTCAGCACTCACTATCTGCGGAAGAACAAACAATTAATCGCACAGAGGTCATTTCCGCAACACGTAACATAGGTTGTAATTCCACATTGATCTTAGATACGTCCGTACATAACTATAATACTCCAGACGAAGCTGACTATGACGTAATACAAATGATTTCTGATAAAGTTAAACAAACCAGTGCAAATGCAGACGACGAACGTACGCAACTGCACAACATTCTTTTACAGCAAGCTCCAGTTTTCGACAACATTCCTGGTACTATGTCCGGTTTTATGTATGAATTTCAAGTCAAACAGCACGATACATTTAAAGCCAAGCATTATCCCATTCCATATATCCATAGAGAACAAGTTAAGAAGGAATTGAAAGATATGCTTGACCAAGGAATTATTGAACCGGCAGTTAGTCCGTACATAAACCCGCTACATATTGTTAAGAAAAAAGATGGCTCACTTCGCCTCGTGCTTGATTCACGTCACATCAATGACATAATTATTAATGAAACAGATCGACCCCAGACACTAGAGGAACTACTACAGAAATTTCACGGTACTGCTATTTATTTCACATTAGATTTGAAATCGGGATTTTGGTAAATTCAGCTCCATCCGAATTGCAGAAAGTACACAGCATTTCTCTGTTTTGGCGGCTGTTATTTTGTAAATTACCATTCGGCTTAACTATTTCTACTGCAGCTTTTATTCGCGGTTTGAACACAATACTTCCGACAGAACTTAAAGACAGAATCACGACGTACGTAGACGACATTCTTATTGCAGAAGCTAACTGGACTGAACACAATCTGATTCTAGAACAACTGTTACAAACTTTTCGTGCACAAGGACTCACAGTTAACCTCAGTAAATCGCACTTTGGCAAAACTTCTATAAAATTTCTTGGACACGTAATTTCAGCAGAAGGCATTGCGCCTGACCCGGAAAAACTTCAAGCTTTACGTGACATTACTGTTCCTACAACGAAGAAGCAACTACGCAGTTTTTTGGGTTTAGTTAACTTTTTTCGTAAATTTATTCATCACTCTGCTTTAGATACACCTAGATTATGCCAATTGACAGGTAAAAACACTATTAGGTCTTGGGATAAGCAAGCACATTCTGAATTTATGAACCTGAAATACATCTTACCAGAAATTTTTTCCATTGCTACCGACAGTTCTAACACCGCTTTAGGAGTACATATTTTCCAGGAAATTGAAGAAGATGGTTCTACAGTAATTAAAAACATCGCATTTGCATCTCGCATTCTGTCACCTGCTGAACGAAATTATTCCGTTACAGAACTAGAAACATTATGTGTTGTTTGGGCTTTTACGAGATTCGGGCATTTTCTTTATGGCAGACATACCACCGTTTACACAGATCACAGAGCGATACAATTTTTACTTTCAGCTAAATTCACACACGATAGATTAAGCAGATGGAAGCTTTATTTACAGGAATTTAATTTCACAATTGTTCACATTCCCGGCACACAGAATGTTGTAGCAGACGCACTATCTCGTTCTCTCAGCAACAATCAGCAAGACGTCGCAACCAACTTCTGCAAAGCAAATTTCAGCGTTATGTACATTCAACAAGTTGCATTTGAAAATTTTATTTCGTCGTCATTACATGACATAGCAAAGGAGCAAAATAAAGTCAACGTGTGGAAAGAAATTAAACACCTTTGGCAAGATAGGAATAATGTTACGATTAGAAACCATTACACTGTACGCAATGACATTCTGTTTCGCCGCTCTCATCCTGACAGCAACAATTGGTTATTATGCATTCCTGAAGAACTGGTTAACAAATTAATCTGGTATACTCATTTAAGTTACACACATTACGGAGCTAGAAAATGTTTTCATATACTGGGACAGAACTGTTATTTTACCAACATGGAGAAACGTATACGACGAGTTTTAGCGTCATGTAAAATCTGCCAGAAAGCTAAGTCAGACACAACTTCACATATTCCTCCATTATATCCTATTGTTGCTGTTAAATTAAGACATATGGCCGCTGTAGACATTTTTGGTCCCATTCCCAGAACTAATAGAGGTTTTTGCTACATCTTTGTCGCTGTTGAACTCACTTAAAAATTTGTTACCTTCACTCCGTTACGCAAAGCTACTGCTAAAACTGTTTCGAAAGCATTTGTAAAACATTTTCTATTTCATGTAGGGCATGTGTTGAAAGTAATTTCCGATAATGGATCACAATTTCGTTCTGCTATATGAACACGCATGTTACGAGCTAGAAACATTTCTCCGATCTATATATCTAGGTACCATGCTTCTTTGAACCCTTGTGAACGATTAATGAAAGAAATTGGTAAACTGTGTAGAATATACTGCCATAAAAGACATATTGATTCGGACACACACATACTCTCATTCCAGGATGTAATTAATTCCATACCAAATGAATCCACTATGCTATCTCCGTTTGTTATACTGAAAAATGCTGAACCACCTAACAAAATTAAAGAATTAGTAACGTTTCCTACTTCTCGTCGACTACGACACCATGAAGTAATAGACATTGCGCTGAACAACATCAAACGTGCCGCAGAGCGCCGGAGAAGACAGCAAAAACAGGTTTGTACACGCCGTGACTTTCACATTGGACAGAAGATATTAGTATGTACACACCATTTATCTAACAACATAAAAGGTAGGTGCAGTAAATTTGAACTTCTATACGCAGGTCCATATCGGATTCGCAGCATTCCTCACCCCAATGTTGTACACGTCGAAACTTTGAGAACCAGAAAAAGTAAAGGCAATCGCCATGTATCCAACATTAAACCCTTTATTGAATGAAGATACTTTAAGATTTGACATGCTGTAATGCCATTTGCTAATTTTTATGATCACGTTGCAATTATACTCACATGACTACTTCCTGACGATTATCGTATTTTTTCTTGGCAAATGCCCGGCAAGGTAAGGCTAGCAGGTCGCTTTTCTTGTCGTTACACATCAGACCGTGCATATTTTTCCAGATGAATTTACACATTCTATGACCATTTATGCAATTATATTTATGTGATTATTTACTGATGACTGTCGTATTTTTTCTTGGCAAGTGCCCAGCAAGGTATGGTTAGCAGGTCGGTTTACTTGTCGTTACACATCAGACCGTGCACATTATTCATTTTTTTTATGTATGTACGATTGTTTCATGTTTGTTTGTATGCATTATGAAAATAGTTAAGATATAGCAAACACCAGTTGACTTTGACATTTTGCCTTATGATATTTCAACTTCGTGACTACTTTACTCTTTTGCTGCTGCATTGTGATACACTGGGTACATTTTTACCTCTGAACACTATCTATGTTTTCCACATGTTACGTTTTCTGTCATGTTATGGCATATGCTTAATTATGTTACCATAAACAAGTCATTATTTAATGAGTATATGATTTAAATGCAAGATATTAATCTTTGTTCATCAATTTCAGAAAGAAATGATGCGTGAAAGAAATAAATTAAACAAAATGGGAAATTCAGCTTCGGAATGAACGAAAGAGAATGCAATACTTCGTGAGGAAGAGTAAATGGATCAGAATTAACTAGCATTAACAAGAATATACTATACACATCGTAGAATAGCAGTCTTAACTAATTTTTTCTTTCAGAATACGAGGCGATTGATGCAGGCTGTCAGACAGAACTACACATCTTAGTTTTACTGAAGAAATATGATAGAAATAAGGAATAGTTTTATAATGAGTAATGAAGTGATTTTTTGCAGATGATAATGAATGCTGATGAATAATGATGAAGAATATGCTACTATGGATAATGAAGTTTTTCTTTACAGGTGATGATAATAATGGAGTTACGATAATATAGATAATGAAGTGATGGATAATGAAGTTTTTCTTTACAGATGAGGATAATGTGGAAGTTATGTATTCATGCTATGTAGTTATTTAAGTATTTGTTGCAGTTAGCTTTGACAGCAGGTGTTATATTGCATAGTATAATGACTGAAGGTTTTGGAAAGGACAGCTATGGAACACATTTTTATACACATTTCACTACCTGTTAATTCGAAGTTCACTACTTTTCAGCATAAAATGCGTTTCTTCTTTCAGCATAATAATCCATTTTAGTATATTTTTGCAGTAGAAATTATTTATGAAATTAATGTGCTAGAAGCAGTTGTTCATTAAATCTATGTCATCTATGAATGTGATCACATATACTCTACTTGTTTCGTAATATTGCTACAGCTGACTTATGACGAATGACGTTACACATTTTCATTTACAGCAACAACCCAAAAGCAAATTTTTTTTTCTTTTTTCCCCTATAATAACCCAACGCAATGCATCGCTAACAAAAAAATGTATTACCAGTCCCAAATAATGATACCAGTTTAAGAGAGTTCTGAGTAATGCTGATCAGCTACGAATAATATGTCACTTGAATAATGAATGCTACTAATTATGCTTTGTAACAAGGATATTAATGCTACTAATTATGCTTTGTAACTGGGAAAAGAATGCTACTGATTATGCTTTGTAACTGGGAAAATAATGCTACTGATTACTGTATTGAGATGATTACTGTATTTAAATGACCAATGATTAATTAATAATGCTTTGTAACTAGGAAATGAATGCTATAATTATGCTTTGTAACTGGGAAAAGAATGCTACTGATTATGCTTTGTAACTGGGAAAATAATACTACTGATTACTGTATTGAGATGATTACTGTATTAAAATGAGCAATAATTGATAATGCTTTGTAACTAGGGAATGAATGCCACTAATTATGCTTTGTAACTAGGAAATGAATGCTATTAATAATGCTTTGTAACTAGGAAATGAATGCTACTAATTATGCTTTGTAACAAGGAAAAGAATGCTACTGATTACGCTTTGTAACTGGGAAATGAACGCTACTGATTACGGTATTGAAATGACCAATGAAAATGTTGTCTGTAAATCAATTAATGAACATTTTTCTGTAATACTACATACATGGTACAGAAATGTTCAGTAACTGGGCTATGAATGCCGCAAACTACTAATGTAATTCCCAATGAAGACTAGTATGTGACTTAATGTCCTTCACTTTCTGACCTAACTACCCTGAATTACTGTAATATCCATTTGTCCTGTATATCCTCTTGATCATGGAGCACTATATTTGGGTTTTGCACTAATTCTACGTTGATGTGCCTTGTAAGAGCGTTGTGTTGACACGCCATGCTGTCCACCACCGTGAGCGATGGAGACGTTATTATGGTCCCACTGTTTGGTGTACATGATGTACTGCCAAAATGATAACATGGCATATTACTACGACATTTCAGTGTCTTGGCTACACTGATAAACACTTCTGGGAAAAGAACTTCAGATTGTCTCACTTGGTGTTGTACTTCTGTGGAAAGATATGGACTTTCAGTGCAGCTGCGTGCAACCTAAAGTGCTACAACAATGATTCAATCCTTCCCTTTCCTATCGTAAATATTGTAACATAGTGAAAATCATTTTTTTGCTAACATCATTTGTATTCATGGCCTATACATTTTTTTCGATATATTGTGAATGTCAGTGCATGTGCATTTTTTCTAACATAATTTCTACCTATTGTATATACATTTTGATTTGCTGATATGTTCTGAACTGCAGTGCATGTGCACTTATGTCACTTGTCAACATGATTTTTTTGCCATTACGTTTATTTGTTGTGCAAATGCTAAAGAGTTTTTCAGTGCGTGTGCACTTATGTCATTTGTTTTGTACTCATTGTATATATATATATTGTACTCGGTGCATGTGCACCACAATTACTTCATGATCTACATCTGAATATTCTGTGATTGTAAAGTTAGTTAGTTAAGAAAAAATTTGTTGCTCATCGCAAGTCCAAATGACTCGCCATCGCTGCCAAATTTTTGCCCCCCCCCCACCCCCCCCCACCCCCAGTGGAGGGTTATGAAACACGTATGTATTCAGTAGCAGCGATGGCGAGGCATGACAGAATCTCTGACCAGAGAGTTATTTATCCTGTCTAGTCTGCGCTTGACTGCGCGAGAGTTCAGTTGCGAGTAGTTAGTTGCTAGTTGCACTCAGTCAGTGCTAGTAGCGCGCGCGAGACAGTAATCGAGTGTGAGGAGTCGGCGGGCGTCGACATGGGTCTCTGGTCACGATTCAGGACGAGGTATATTGTTATCAAAGGTAATGAAGCAGCATTGCGCTCAGCCAATAACATCTGTTAATTGTAATTAATTTGTTCAAGAAATGCCCCAATAATAATTTTGTTTTCAAAGCAATCGTTTTTAAGAAAAGAATCATTCCAATTGAAACAATATTTCCTATGCTTTTCCTCCCAGAATCAACTTATCAGATTAATTATTGCACAGGGCCTAAGGTCAGCGCGGCTGCCCTTATAAAATTTGTCAGGTTGATCTTAACGTTAACTTTGTGGGGACTTAACGTTTTTGCATATTTTTATTATCATTGAGTTTTATTACTGTGGAAAGCTAACATTTGGCATTATTTGAAATTCTATTCAATTCTTTTCATTTTCATATTTTCTTGGGGAGGTTACACCTTTAACTGGCGACGTGCCTATCTTGTCGCACTGCAGGTGAGGAGCGGTCGCCGTAACCGTTGTATTGCAGGCGTCGTATAAGCATCAGTACGATGTGTTATATAATTTTACGTACATAACTACTTTAAATAAATGCATGTTAACTAAAAGGAATATTTATTTATCTGCAAAATGTATTTTTATAAAACTTGGCTTATCATGATCTACAAAATGTATTAGGAATGAGCCGAGCAGTAACGACACAATATCATTAAAGTAAACACTAAAATTTATTTATATTACAAAGCATTCTCTGAAAGAATAAATTTTAATATATTCTGAGTATATTTTTTTTTCATACAATAAAAGAAATGCAGTAACGCAACTGTATCCACAGGTTTTGCACTGAAATGTAGCACATCGTAGACAAATAGGCTTTTGACACGTGCTGCAGGATTAGCCCTTTTTCTCTTCAGTTTTGTTAGGCAGACGTAGCATGTTCCGGTGTTTTTTTTTTTTTTTTTTTTTTTTTTTTTTGCTTCCTTTTCCAATAGCTGGGGCTTGGTATTCAGGTAGTTCGAATAGTTCGAATCCAAGAACTCGGGCGATTGTCGTTCTCAGTTCCCCTGGCAGCTATAACACAGCGCGTCGTTGCGTCCGAGGCAACGTTAAAGTACGTCCTAATATTTTTGGAAAAATTTCGCTTTCTGCTGGCTTGGTAAAGTGAGTGTTGCAAGGCACATACGCATTTACTCCAGGCAGAGCTAAAGTTTGAAGCCATTCTGACTATTTGTCGACCGTGATTGTCACAAGAAGTATGTATAGGTTTTCTAAATTACCGCTACCAGTCACAAACTTTGTTACTTGAACTTTATGCACTTTCATCTTAATTTTTAAAATACTATACGAAATTGCTTGTCCTTCGGCCTGTCGAGTAAACTGCGCGCTTCATGTCCATCCTTTGCGGAATTTGCGATGCCAGTACCCGAATTTACTGTACTATTATTAAACCATGCGGCATCGGACTTCCGGAAGGCGGCTCTCGCGTTGGTTTGAATAGACACCCTATGCTGATCCAATTACTACACGGAATTTTTGGAATAAATAATAGTAATGGTGCGTAACAAACTTATTTTTAGGTCTATATTTGATTACTAGTAGCACTGATAATCTCTTTGAAGTGACTCAACAGGGAGCACTTAATTATGTATGTTTGATATTGCCTAGCAGGAGAACATTATTCACTTAAAACAATACCAGAGCCTGAAATCATTTCACAGTACATAAACACACATGACAAACACTTGAACCTGTTTTAAGTTAATGTAAACTACACAAATTGTAATTAATGAATTTAATGTTATTGAGCTTGCATTGTGCTGGAGGCACAATGTGTACTGTGGTGGCAGCAATTTCCTTGAACGCTTAATTAAATAACAATATAGATCTGCATCTCAATATAGTTACTGAAAACACTAATTGAGAATCACGTTGCTCGGACGGAACCGAGTAATTTTTGACTATGGCAATGTACTGAAAAGCCACCACTTCGAGCTGGATAGTAATTAAGGTAGCACAGTACTAGCGTCTTCCATCCGTTGCATGAAGCGGCGTCTGCCGGCAGTTTTGGCGTTAATTCCGACTATTTTCTCTTGTAATATAGCTACGCCGATACCCATGAACCATAACTTTTCACTGATGTTGCAGCACATATAAATCACTAGATATGGGATAATAATGAGCTACACTCCTGGAAATGGAAAAAAGAACACATTGACACCGGTGTGTCATACCCGCCATACTTGCTCCGGACACTGCGAGAGGGCTGTACAAGCAATGATCACACGCACGGCACAGCGGACACACCAGGAACCGCGGTGTTGGCCGTCGAATGGCGCTAGCTGCGCAGCATTTGTGCACCGCCGCCGTCAGTGTCAGCCAGTTTGCCGTGGCATACGGAGCTCCATCGCAGTCTTTAACACTGGTAGCATGCCGCGACAGCGTGGACGTGAACCGTATGTGCAGTTGACGGACTTTGATCGAGGGCGTATAGTGGGCATGCGGGAGGCCGGGTGGACGTACCGCCGAATTGCTCAACACGTGGGGCGTGAGGTCTCCACAGTACATCGATGTTGTCGCCAGTGGTCGGCGGAAGGTGCACGTGCCCGTCGACCTGGGACCGGACCGCAGCCACGCACGGATGCACGCCAAGACAGTAGGATCCTACGCAGTGCCGTAGGGGACCGCACCGCCACTTCCCAGCAAATTAGGGACACTGTTGCTCCTGGGGTATCGGCGAGGACCATTCGCAACCGTCTCCATGAAGCTGGGCTACGGTCCCGCACACCGTTAGGCCGTCTTCCGCTCACGCCCCAACATCGTGCAGCCCGCCTCCAGTGGTGTCGCGACAGGCGTGAATGGAGGGACGAATGGAGACGTGTCGTCTTCAGCGATGAGAGTCGCTTCTGCCTTGGTGCCAATGATGGTCGTATGCGTGTTTGGCGCCGTGCAGGTGAGCGCCACAATCAGGACTGCATACGACCGAGGCACACAGGGCCAACACCCGGCATCATGGTGTGGGGAGCGATCTCCTACACTGGCCGTACACCACTGGTGATCGTCGAGGGGACACTGAATAGTGCACGGTACATCCAAACCGTCATCGAACCCATCGTTCTACCATTCCTAGACCGGCAAGAGAACTTGCTGTTCCAACAGGACAATGCACGTCCGCATGTATCCCGTGCCACCCAACGTGCTCTAGAAGGTGTAAGTCAACTACCCTGGCCAGCAAGATCTCCGGATCTGTCCCCCATTGAGCATGTTTGGGACTGGATGAAGCGTCGTCTCACGCGGTCTGCACGTCCAGCACGAACGCTGGTCCAACTGAGGCGCCAGGTGGAAATGGCATGGCAAGCCGTTCCACAGGACTACATCCAGCATCTCTACGATCGTCTCCATGGGGGAATAGCAGCCTGCATTGCTGCGAAAGGTGGATATACACTGTATTAGTGCCGACATTGTGCATGCTCTGTTGCCTGTGTCTATGTGCCTGTGGTTCTGTCAGTGTGATCATGTGATGTATCCGACCCCAGGAATGTGTCAATAAAGTTTCCCCTTCCTGGGACAATGAATTCACGGTGTTCTTATTTCAATTTCCAGGAGTGTATTTCCTTTAAATAATTGATTACACTTTGCGTCGTTATAATAACCACTGTTCACAATAATACTCTTGTAAGATAACTTCTAGTTCGTTGCTACCGAAGTGAGCTCACCAATTGATCTCATCAGTTATTGAGATCGCCGGCCAAAGTGGCCGAGCGGTTCTAGGCGCTTTAGTCTAGAACCGCCCGACCGCTACGGTCGCAGGTTCGAATCCTGCCTCGGGCATGGATGTGTGTGATCTCCTCAGGTTAGTTAGGTTTAAGTAGTTTTAAGTTGTAGGGGAATGATGACCTCAGATGTTACGTCCCATAGTGCTCAGAGCCATTTGAACAAATTTTTGAGTTATAGAGATCGCAATATGCCGTTGGAAACGGCTACTGGTCCCTTCACACCTCGCCGTTGGCACAAGCAACACGTCGCAATTAACACAGCATTGCACCAAGCAGTGCCATGTACCTCAGAGCGGGAAACCGTACTATTTTGCCCCTCTCAGCCCATCTCCGTCGAAATACCGCGTCTTGCAAGCCTTAGTGTCCATTTAGCTTGTAGCCATACGACAAACGAAGTCAATATCTGTTTTCAGCTCACTTCTAAATGATCTGATAGCAACGTTACCGTAGCAGACACCGGCAGTCACTTTAACGTCACTTAACACTTGTTCTGCCTCAAAGCTACGCCAACTTACTTCTACCACCAATATTACGCGCCAACCTCTACGCTGTTCTCATTCTCGGGGATGCCACCCCCCCCCCCACCTAAACATTATTTTACATTACGCCAAGTTCTCTATTTACAATTAAACATACCATAGCATTACAATTTTCAATTACAGTCATTTTCATATATTAAAGTAATATTACATTTATATTGTTACTACACATAACAATATTATTTAGTTTAATTGTTTTGTTATTTCGCTGTCAGAGTGCAGCACAAGCCAGACAGTATCTCCCGCATACCGTTCTTTAATTTAGCTGCCAACAGTCGGAAGAACTTCCGCTTTGCCTTCGATTCTGGCCCACAGACGGCATAAGCGTCCACTTTCTCTAGCGTTGCGCCTTGACTACGCCTGGCATTCACTAGACGGCCCGTTGTCACATTACAAATTACAGTATACCTATCTATTTCATCAGAATGGCGATCTGATGAAACTAGCACCACCGATTTATTTTCTTTTTAGGTGTATAGGAACATAACGTCTTTGTGCTTATGAAACCAAATAACGCAGATCCGATTAACGGCTCTCGTCCAGAAGAAATTTTTTGGGTAGTTCTTTTTTTCCACAGCTCCAACATAAGAAAGTTCCTTTTCCATCACATAATCGCCCAACTCGATTAATGTACACCAGTTCTCAGCAATAACAATGCAATGTGAGCTTTAAATTGGTTTACACAAGCGGGCAACCGACTGAGTTGGTACCAATAATTATTTTCTTTGGAAGGCAAATTTTGGGCATTCTAAGATTTTTCCCAACGTATGAACTCATTACAGATGTAATTATTTTTAATGTCGCACATACTTATAATTTTGGTGCCGCAATACACAGTTTTCCGTAGCATGTAGAGAACAAAGTAAGAATGGCCTCGGAAAGGCATCGCCATTTCGTTAGAAAAACTTCCTCCTATATAGTACAGGCTTTGGGAATAAGAAATAATTTTTTCAAATATAAACGAGAGAGCTGCAAGGTTTCCGCTCAACATTTTTTCACTTCTGTCTGTTGTATTTTCGAACTGTAAGCTGCACTGTAACACAGGAAATCTACTTTTGCACATAACACAACGGTATGTTTCACGGCCAGAACCATTAGTTGCTAAAATGTAGTCAGCATTTTCATGAATTGTTTTCTGCATTGCTGAATAGAACAATACACCAAAAAATCGCCGTCAATTCTATTGAGCCCATTTCAGTGAGTTCATGACGATTTTCGTTTGAAAAAGTACTTTTATAAACAACTAGTTTTTTTATTCGCCCATATCCGCCCCCGGTAGCTGAGTGGTCAGTGAGACAGAATGTCAATCCTAAGTACCCGGATTCAATTCCCGGCTGGGTTGGAGATTTTCTCCGCTCATGGAATGGGTGTTGTGTTGTCCTAATCGTAATCATTTCATCCCCATCGAAGCGCAAGTCCCCGAAGTTACGTCAAATCGAAAGACTTGCACCCGGCGAACGGTCTACCCGACGGGAGGCCCTAGACACGCAACATTTTATTTTATACACGCACTTCGACATTTCATCCAACTCTCAATTATTCATTAGTTTACACCAAATGAAATGAAATTCATGCTTTTCCTTTTTGGACCGTTTTGGTGAAGGTAATTTTATGATGATATCATGCGAAGGAGTTATAACTGCCGTGGTCTGTATATTCTTCGATAACTTTTAACTGTTCCTGCCGTAAAGACTTCTTTGGATGATTGAAGTTCTGAAACAAGTATATCCAAATGACTGCTGTAATCGATTTCTCCATTTTCAGAATTCTCAGGTGTTTTCTCTACAGTCAGAACGGTCTTCATAGTCCAACCAGTGCTGCACTACCGCTACAAAATTTATGTCAGTAATACATACCTGGTAGATCTTTGTTAATACTTTAGTGCCAGACGGTAGAACTACTTCTATTTTCTATCTGTAAAGTACCTATGAAGAAGAATGACAAAACAATCCATTTCTTGTAAAGAGTCACACTAACATTGAGGTGCGGTCTGAGAGATCGCAGTAATAATTTAATTAGTCCTGCCTCGTCTATCTAGCGGAAGAGCTGGTTGAATCTCGATTACTTGACTCAGCTTGCATTTCACAGGCGCTACTGAAGGATGGCTGGAAAGTGAGCGCTGGAATTTACTGTAACAGTCACGTGATGGAGCATGCGCATGGACTCAAAGACCGCACCTCAACAGCTAAAGATTAAAATCAGGTTTGTTAGGGGCCCTGATAATCTGGTGCCGGATGCCCTAAGTCGGATGTTCGAGGGCGAGGGGCTATGTTTGCGATGAGCTGGTGGCTTCCTCTCTGACGAACTAACAAGGTTGTTGACAGAGGTTCCAGAGTTGGTTGTGAATTTAGAGAAGAAAAAAGAATAAGATTCTGTCATTGCCGATATTAAGCAGAGATTGTTGCTAGGTGGGGTGTCCGGGTGTAGCCTGCATAGGGGACTGCTTTACTACAGGCGGCGCAAGCGAGCAGAGTGCCAAGATCGGTTTGCCCAAGGAGCTAGTAGTACCCACATTTCGTTACCTCCACGACACTGTGGTACGAGGGAACTTGGGGGTTTATAAAACTATTACTAAGATCAAACATATCTTTTTAGACGATATTCGGAAACTGATCGTGAAGTGCAAAATCTGTAAGAACGCGAAGGCTAACCCAACTGACTGTAAACGGCTTTTCAGTCACCCGGACAAGAGCATCATATGGGTAAAATTTTTATCCATCACGTAGGAGCTCCCTCTCATTCGCACGGATAGTAGGTATATCTTCGTGGTCCTGCATCCCATTTCCAATTTTTGTTGGCTAGTTCCAAGCAGAAGAGTGAAGGCTCTTTAACCCACTCATCTGTCACCGGTTTTTTCCCTTTTTGTGCCACCCACAACGCTCTTTACTGATAAAGCGCCTGGCTACATCATTTCCAAAGTATTTAAGATCTTCTCCTTTGAGAGATTCCCCCCAACGCATGTCACCTCTACACCTTATTACCCACACCCGCCTTTTGTGGAGCGGATGAACCATAACCTAAAGGCAGCTCTCATTATGTTCCATAGCAAATCTCAAAGGAATTTGGATCGATAGCCTGGCTCAACTTCGAAGTCAATACTGCACCTCTCTCATTTTAGCTTATCCGGTTAATTCACCGTTTGCTAATCTTTGGTCTATTAACAATCTCCTCCCGCAGCAGATTATTCTACAACAGACATAGAGGAGGATTAGGTGGAACATCGTACTAGCACATCAGAGATCTCCCTACCCTTACAATCAAGACCGACGGGAATTCAAGGCTATAGTTGGGGATGGGGCGTTGCCTACAGCCCCAGCATTGTTTCGAAAGGGGAATTGAGTTTAACTAGTACGTTATCCCCTTGTTTCCTGGGACCATATCAAATTTTGAGGATTCTAAGCCCTGTGGCTCTTCTTATGCGCGATTCGCACACACATAGCATCGTGTTAATCAGGCCAAGCAGAGCCGGTAATCGAAACTTGGAGCGAAAGACTTTATTCTTTTGATGGTGGGAATGGTATAGAGTTAGGAATCAAAGATAGAATCAATGTGAGTCAACTCCCAGGAGGAAAAAGTTTTTGCAATGGGTATGATGTTCATGTACGTAAGTAGAACTATGAGACTGTTGCAGAGGATAGTCAAAGGTGTAATTTGGGGCTAAGGTTTTAATACAAGGAAGGAGTGTTGTGTAGGGGAATAATTTTATTGTATAGATTTAGTTGGTTAGTTTGTTGGTTTGGAGAGAACGGGACCAAACTACAGGGTCATAAGTTCCTTTTTCCACATTCAAACAGGTCGTGGAGTAAAACCATTCCCCAAAAGGGTCTGGGAAATACAATATGCGGAAAACTAACAATGAACCCCACTGAAAGAGAAAACGAATGAGGCAAGCCAAAAGAGGAGGACGTGCACTCAAAGGAAAAAAGTGGCAGATGGTACTAAAGAATATTGCAGATGGCTGCGGCCGGCTGAGCGCCAGAAGAAGGACGAGCCCGCCACCCTGCAAAACACTAAAATCTCCAGCCTAAAAGACAAGGCTGGAACAACACAGATATGCAAAAAACGAACACCAAGGCGAACAAACAGCAAAGAAAAAGTGAGGAATGGTTAAAATGAGGTAGGGTGAAGGCATGGGCGAGAAGACTAGATGCCCACCCTCAGATTGTGTGATAAAATCCCTCTCATGAATAAAACGTAAAACTAAAGCAGCCATTGAGACTTGCTGCCGAACACCGTAGGCAGTGTGACGGGCAGGTTGAAATCTGCCGAATATCGTCTAAAATGGGGCAGTCCAGCCAGATGTGGACGACAGTCAAATGGGAGCCACAGCGACGGAAGAGGCGACTGTAAGTCAGCCAAGTATGGTTGATACATAGCTGACATAGAATCCCAGAGTGCCCCTGAGAGCATCCCAGAGTGCCCCAGAGAGCTAAAACACCAAGAAGAATCGCTTCTCGGCTTTTGGCAAGATCAATGTGTAGTAGTGTATAATATTTTAACAAATAAACCCACCCACCTCCCCAGGAGTCAGAACTCCTGCAGATACAATCATTGAAATGATTTGGTGTGCTGAGGGCGCTCCATTCAATATTCCAGATGTCGAAAACGTCGTGCCGTAAGACCTATCGGAGATCAGTCTCCAGTGTGCCGATCACTAGGGTTGGTTTACTGGCAGTTTGCTTGACCAGCCTGTCAGCGATTTCATAGCCCAGTATCCCGATATGTCCTAAGGTCCAAATGAAGGACACTGAACGTCCACTGTTTCCAAGGGCGTAAAGGGACTCCTGGATAGTTATTACCAAAGGACGGCGAGGGAGGCACTGGCCGAGGGCACGTAGGCTGCATAAGGAGTCACTGCAGATGACGAGGGACCCCACCAGCACAGGAGCCGATATGATCAAGAGAGCAAGAGATGGCTAACAACTCTGCACTGAAAACACTGCAGTCATCCGGCAAGGTGCGCTGTTCAGTATGTCCAGCATAAGTGTAAGCGACGCCAACGTGACCATCGACCAATCAGACACTGGTGTAGACTATTTCTGAGCCCTGGAACTAGCCAAGAACAAGGTTAATTTGCTGGCAGGGAGTCTCTGGTCTAACTGAGGCTTTTGGGCCTTGCAATAAGACTAGACTTAGTTGTGGCCAAGGCATGGAAAGTGTCCAATTCAGAAGGAAGCCACTGGATATGAATGGAAATTAGAATCTCCGATCTGGGGCATTTTTGCGGGAGATGGCTCGCTGTGTCAGGGAAACAGAGTCAGTAATTCGGATGTTGAGATGAACTACGAATGTAGGCTGTACAACCAGTTGTCGCCTGATCCGCAATGGAGGAACGCCAGCTTTCATGAGGAGGCTGTTCACTTTCCTCGTTTGTAGAGCTCCTGTCGCAAGTCGAACTTCGCAGTGGTGTGTAGGTTCCAGCAGCTGCAATACTGACTCCGAGCTTGAGTTAAGACACGAATGCACAAAGGCTTTGTATAGCTGCAGCAGTGTAGGGAGATCAGCACCCAGTCGGTGTGGCTCAGGCATCGAATAATATTAAGATGCCATCAGAAACTTTCCTTAAGCTGACGAATATGGGGAAGCCACATTAAGTGGGCTACGAAGACCAGTCCCAAAAAGCGGTGTCCCCACTACATTAAGTAGTTGGTCATCGAGGTATAGTTCCGGCTTTGGGTGACAGTACAACGATGACAGAAGTGCATGACGCAAGTCTTGACGTCTGAAAACTGAAAACCGTGTGTGAGGGCCAGTGACTGTGCCTTTCGTACGGCTCCCTGTAGTCGACGTTTACCCTTACCAATAGAAGAGGAGCAGAAGGATCCTCAGCATATAAGAAGGGTGATACTGAGGACCCCACTACTGCTTGTAGACCATTAATGGCAATGAAAGATAGTGAGACCCTCAGTACAGAGCCCTGCGGCACCCCATTCTCTTGAATGTGGGGCAAACAGTGTGAAGAACCAACTCTGGAAGTGCGAAGCGACAAAATATTCCGTATAAAAATCGAGAGAGGACCACAGAGATCACATTCGTGCAGACTAGCGAGGTTTTGGTGCCACAAAGCAGTATCGTAGCCGTCAGGTCCAAAAAGACGGCAATAAAGTGTAGACGCAGGGAAAATGCCGTTAGGATGGCAGACTCTGGGTACACCTAATTTAGCCTTCAGGTGCTCTACGAGAAGAAGCGGCTTGGTAGCCACTGTTGGCTGGCTCTGAGCACTATGGGACTCAACTGCTGAGGTCATTAGTCCCCTAGAACTTAGAACTAGTTAAACCTAACTAACCTAAGGACACCACAAACATCCATGCCCGAGGCAGGATTCGAACCTGCGACCGTAGCGGTCTTGCGGTTCCAGACTGCAGCGCCTTTAACCGCACGGCCACTTCGGCCGGCTGCCACTGTTGGAAGTAATAATACTTTCATACCAGTCTTTAACTCTCAGTAGTCTACAGCACTTCATTTTTGAATACGTTGCACATTTCAGTCGCGCAGCTCGCTTTGTTACAAGTTAGTTTTTCCCCCTATCCTCAATAGAGCTAGTCATACCACTTCTTGAGAGGTGGGACAGTACACAAACGTTATTTCGCCTCCTGTTCTAAGAGCGATTCGTTTTAAGATTCCTATAGCGCGAACCTCGGCCTCCTGAAGCAAGATGGCTCATGTTCTGGACGTTCTGTCAAAACAGGTGTGCGGCGAGAAACGGCACGATTTCTATCTGCATATGATTCAGACTCTTAGATAAGCTTTTTTCTCGTAGTAGATAATTTAATCTCATACAAACCAACCATTTTATGAGAGAGAAACGTTCCACTAACAACACGTTTCGAAGAAGGAGGCCCCTCTAGGAGAACCTACTGACTCAGTATAGGCTTCAGCTATCACAGACAACGTAAATCTGGTAATTTTCAGTTCTGACTCGTCTGACCATGCTCACACGCAACCGAAGTATTAAATATTCTGTAAAAACGTGTGGAAATTTTCATTCGTCTTCCCCTAAATGGTGCCATAAAACTGGTCAAAGGAACCTCTAATACAAAGTTAACTGCCGATGATGAATCCACAGGCACTCGTGAAGTTAAAGTAGTTATTTTGGGATTTGTTCGTATCTTCTCGTCCCCACCAGACACTGCTGCTACCACTAGTGCGTGATTAAATGTTTCCTTTAACTGATGGGTCTCTAACATGTGAACTGTTGTGTGCTGAAAGTCTTGTAAGTTCTCCGTATTGATCTTATTCACAACATGCTTATTATCAATACCTTCCTCTAGAGTTGAATAATTTCACAATGTGCGCATTTCCCCTGACCTATAGTCCTAACCATACTTTGATTAAGTGTGAATTCTTAAAATAAATAGCATAAAAGCACACTGCAATTAATAAGGAAATTAAGCAATAACGATCAACAAAAACTGTCACCAAATGCTGCTTCAATGAAAACAGAGCTAGCGAGACTTCATCTCGTGACTTTCTGAGGCTGTTAATGAATCAAAATTTGAAAATAGTTATTCCGAAGACTTCTTATCCGTTTTCCGGCTAAACAACCAACACAGTGGTGTGTATGGAATAATAGCGTGTCAGTCCCATCCAGCAGGCTTTTGTACCGTAAAAATTTGGAAGACGCTACTTAGAAAGTCTTTTACTAGCCATCATTATGCTAAAAGGCTGCTCGTCGGAACCCACTTCGGCACACCAGTGTAGAGAAAGGTAGGGGTAGGCAGTTGGCACCAAAATTGTAAAAGGATTTGGGGGCAGGAACAAAGTATAACTATCACACAATAGGTTTATCCAGAGAGGGGTATATGTTCCCTACATATCAGGAATACCAGATTTCGAGGATTCAGGAGTTGTCTGCTTTGTGTGAGGACCAGTATTGCAAAACGCGAGCAGTATTCCGTGCCCTCTATAGCTAGACCTCATCTGCTTTCATCGGGGAGAGATGACTGGTCGCCTGTGTAGCAACGCACTACCAGCGCTGGCACACAGCGTCAGCACTGGCTGTGCAGCACATTGGTCCCATCTTCTCTGCCCTGGCCTGGGTGGTATGATCGAAAGGTATCGATACTGTAACAGTTTCGACATTAAGAGTTGTGCATTGTAAACCTGCAACTGGAGGTACTAGAATATTCTAGTCTCACTTCATGAAAGCACCACGGAATAAGAATTATCCTTGTAGTGACAATACAATCTAATAGTTAGTTAAATTTCAAAATCGTTGTGTATAAATTAAACTTTACAGTATAATACGTAAGCAGTAAAACTCTCAGTGAGATTCTGCCCAGTAAAAGCTTTGAATACAGTCCTGACGGATGTCTCAATAGCTTTTGAAACTCAAGCTTCATGGTTTAAGTGCCGCACAGATTGTAGTCTTCATTGCGAATTTCGGACATTGTAAAGTATATCAGTGAGCCTAACACATATAGCCATCCACTTTGTCCTTGTAAACTTGAAATACCACGAACATGTGGACTACAGCTTCCAACGAAATCGCAGCGAAACTTATTGGACCTTGACCACACAGAACTTGGTAAACCAACTAGCAAATACGATTAGCTTGTAATACCTTACACATTTCTTTTTATCTGTTATAGACACATCCAGGGATATATCATCATAATCGATACATTATAGTAGGTCATATGTGGCTTGTAGTGAGTGAGACATCCACAATAGGCGTTATTATATGGCTCGGATGGATACGAATCCAATAATTTCTGTAACCTTGTTCAGTGATTTAGTTTGAAAGAAATAAGCGGATGCCACAAATAAAACGTAACCATGATTTCAGTGGACTGGGGTTCAGGCTGGGAATTGTGGAAACGTAGAGCTCAGTTTAACAATAATTTATTTAGTGTCAAAATTATCAATTAACAAAACAGAAACCACTTACAACAAAACAGTATAATTCTCCGTAGCCAAAAATAACCTACGAAATGCTAGAATAATCGAACAGAAAATATCCTATTGCAACACCAAAACTAGGTCAAATGTAGAACAAATTCAGTTTGGCCCTATGATGGACAATCAGACAACAACACAAAAATTTAAAACGATAGGTACTTTACCGTGATCACACAACTGAAGACCTACAAAGCGAGATAATACTTAGCTTATTTCTGATCAAAGACATAGCCTCTAACTATACTCTTGCCCAACTATTACAAGCGACACACACCAGCTAAGACATCATCTACCAACAACAACACCAAGCTACCCACACATGTATGACAACACTTTCACGTAAAGCAATACAAAAGAAAATATTAGTGTTCATGAACGAATAATTAGTTCAGTTGCAAGACTTCAATACAGAATCAATTCTAAAAACCACTGAAAAACAACTGATTCACAGTCGTAGCAAGAAACAGTAAAATTTCATTTTCTAACATTCTGTGCTTGTGTAAGAAAGAGAACACAGAAAAAAGTCAAGCCAACAATGGTATAACAAAATCAAACTCATCTGCATTGCTGTAGACTGCTGCAACTAAGCAAACAGCCATAGAACAGTATGGGAAATACAACTCTTGATAGATAAAAAACAGCCATAGGCACAGAGCCGTGTAAAAGACAAGCCTCGATCTTGAAGTTTAAATGTCCAAATAGGGTTTCAACACCACTTGTCCCTGGGACACAAGTTAACACACGCTCTAAACCCAAGCCTGTCAATAGAATGGCAGAGCGATGACGCGTCGACTCCGTATTCTGGAAGCTGAAATAGAACACGTGCTGGACGTGTAGCCCGGGTTGGAACTGACACAGAACTATTTCTCCCGGCCGTTGAGGCTATATTTCAAATAGGTGCGCTGCCGTGGCACCTGCCAACTAGGTCTATTGACAAAATATCGATATATCGATATCTTATTAAAATTGTATCGATATATTATAGGATCCTAATTGTTGTTTAAGAATCGATAAGGCGACATCGAAATGGCAATATCGAGGGCCGATATTTTTGTTTTATGTTATATTTTTTTCGCAATTTCCTGTAAATATCTGAAATTGTTCTTCTGAAATTGTAGCAGAAGATAATTTTATTTTCACTGTGTGATGGAGTCTAACTACTTTTTGAGCTTTCATCATGTCCAGTCTTTCTCTTTCACTTTTGATAATTTTTTACGCTACTTCTCTTACACTTCTTCACGTCAGCAGTATTCAAAACAGTTGCTGAAATTGAAGAACAGATATCTAAATGAAAATTTTGGTCATTGTGGTGGGCGGAGACGTGTTAGGAGCGTTTATGACATAAACCGCGCTCGGCGCTCCCAACAAGAACTCAACGTTTAAGTACACCACGCGGTTTTCATACTACAACTGCTAGATCGCAGGCGTTGGCAGAAATAAAGAAAGTGTGAAGTCGACATGAAGTGTTCCAGACAAAAACGATGTGCATCGAAACCAAACGTCGGACGCATCGGACACATTTTGTGGTGACACTTATATGCAGTTACTATTGTTGGCAAAGTGGTTATCGCCAAACGTGAACGTGCATCACTTTCCTTCCAATTCCTTCTCTAAGGAAGATAGGCAGGCTGCTAGCCTGTTGATGTACAGAGTATCTCATGATAAATTAATACTTAAATACACTCCTGGAAATTGAAATAAGAACACCGTGAATTCATTGTCCCAGGAAGGGGAGACTTTATTGACACATTCCTGGGGTCAGATACATCACATGATAACACTGACAGTCCCACAGGCACATAGACACAGGCAACAGAGCATGCACAATGTCGGCACTAGTACAGTGTATATCCACCTTTCGCAGCAATGCAGGCTGCTATTCTCCCATGGAGGCGATCGTAGAGATGCTGGATGTAGTCCTGTGGAACGGCTTGCCGTGCCATTTCCACCTGGCGCCTCAGTTGGACCAGCGTTCGTGCTGGACGTGCAGACCGCGTGAGACGACGCTTCATCCAGTCCCAAACATGCTCAATGGGGGACAGATCCGGAGATCTTGCTGGCCAGGGTAGTTGACTTTCACCTTCTAGAGCACGTTGGGTGGCACGGGATACATGCGAACGTGCATTGTCCTGTTGGAACAGCAAGTTCCCTTGCCGGTCTAGGAATGGTAGAACGATGGGTTCGATGACGGTTTGGATGTACCGTGCACTGTTCAGTGTCCCCTCGACGATCACCAGTGGTGTACGGCCAGTGTAGGAGATCGCTCCCCACACCATGATGCCGGGTGTTGGCCCTGTGTGCCTCGGTCGTATGCAGTCCTGATTGTGGCGCTCACCTGCACGGCGCCAAACACGCATACGACCATTATTGGCACCAAGGCAGAAGCGACTCTCATCGCTGAAGACGACACGTCTCCATTCGTCCCTCCATTCACGCCTGTTGCGACACCACTGGAGGCGGGCTGCACGATGTTGGGGCGTGAGCGGAAGACGGCCTAACGGTGTGCGGGACCGTAGTCCAGCTTCATGGAGACGGTTGCGAATGGTCCTCGCCGATACCCCAGGAGCAACAGTGTCCCTAATTTGCTGGTAAGTGGCGGTGCGGTCCCCTACGGCATTGCGTAGGATCCTACGGTCTTGGCGTGCATCCGTGCGTCGCTGCGGTCCGGTCCCAGGTCGACGGGCACGTGCACCTTCCGCCGACCACTGGCGACAACATCGATGTACTGTGGAGACCTCACGCCCCACGTGTTGAGCAATTCGGTGGTACGTCCACCCGGCCTCCCGCATGCCCACTATACGCCCTCGCTCAAAGTCCGTCAACTGCACATACGGTTCACGTCCACGCTGTCGCGGCATGCTACCAGTGTTAAAGACTGCGATGGAGCTCCGTATGCCACGGCAAACTGGCAGACACTGACGGCGGCGGTGCACAAATGCTGCGCAGCTAGCGCCATTCGACGGCCAACACCGCGGTTCCTGGTGTGTCCGCTGTGCCGTGCGTGTGATCATTGCTTGTACAGCCCTCTCGCAGTGTCCGGAGCAAGTATGGTGGGTCTGACACACCGGTGTCAATGTGTTCTTTTTTTCATTTCCAGGAGTGTATATAGACATCGAGTGCTATTTAGGGTATTCCTTTAAATATCGTTACTTCGGATTCCCGATATTTTTCGAGATATCAACAGTCCTGAAACCTGGTAGTGAAGGGAAGGCAGGATTCAGTTACGATTGAGGACAGGCCGTAATCTGTTACTATTGGTTGCCTTTCACAGTTACACACACTTTATATTAAACCAGTAATTCCAGACTCAAAAATAAAAAAAATACCACATGTTATTAATGTAGGAATAAACAACTGTGTAAATAATAGTGTTTTCAGTGAGTTACAATTTAGCAAATCACCTTTAAATATAGATACATTAGATAATGTTTTAAAAGCAAGCCACTGCGATCTGGGCAGAAAGCCTTACATTCCAGGAATGGCAGTAAATTAAGAATTATTCAAAACTCGCTGCAACTTACAAATTACAGGTATTGAAATATTAAAGGCAAGTCGCCACAAACACAGCAGAAGGCATCAGACGGCAGGAATGGCAGTAAATACGGTTTTAAAGCTTACTGCTAAAATAGAAATACCAAATTAGAATTTGAAGGCAAGTGACTACAATCACGGCTGAAGGCCTTACACGCCAGGAAAGGCAATAATAGAAAAAATTTAGAAACCTGCCGTAAAACTTTATATACAATAGCAAAGGTTAATTAAAAAACAAGCAACTGATCGCCAAACGAGTGAAATAAGATGATGGTAAACTCTGCAGCAGAACCCTTAACATCCACTGAACACTAAACTGCTAGATTTATTCTAGAAGGCTACGAGAACTATTAACTAGACATATATGACATTTAATGTAGGCATTACAAGGTATTGTAATAAATTATACAATAAATAAACACAAGGACCAGTACATAAGTTCCTTAAAGTGTACTGAGGCAGGTTATACCCTAAGAAGGCGTGGGCTGAAGGAGCGGTACACTGAACTACTGGCCATCAGACCTCCTTTTAGAACACACATGTCTTACAAGAACCAAGGGGCCACAGACGGTGTTCCAGGAATCGACCTCTGAGAAGTTCCGGCAACAAACACTTTCGCGAGCGATGAGATAGGCAGCCAAGAGCTGCATTCACTTCATAAGATGGTAACTCAGAGTAGTGGCAGTCTAACGAATGACTAATGATAATCTTGCTGAAGCTACCTGACGTCCTGTATAATAAATGCAACGATGGAACAATACGCCAAAGCCGGAACCGGCTGTCTGCACTACGTCCCCAACGTACTGTGTTTAGAGGGCCCGGAACGAGAAAGGAATCATTACCACCAGAGTAGAAGAATCACCAACCGGCCTACAATCAAGAAAGCTGTCAAAACTACACGCCTTACCGGACAGCAGCGGCAGGGCGAGGAAACGTACACTGACGTTACACACACTAACCCCCACGGCAGGTAACTGAGGCGTTAGTGCCCAACCGCTGGTTGAACTTAACAAATAGTAACAGGTTGAACGCTGTAAATAGTAGTAAGAAGTCGAGGAAAGCTAATCAGATCCGCCTTCCCCAAGCACTCCACTCGCTGCTCTTCACCTCGGCGACACTACGAGTAGCGACACGAACCCAAGTCACTGGAGAATCGCGAGATATCACAATGGTGGAGGTTGGATTGAAATGCAGTGATCTTAAAGCTTGCTGGATCCAGTTTACGACGAGGTCGTGCACCCTCCTGACCACAGCCCTTCCATCCGGCAGTCAATGGGTGCCGGCAGCGGTCCCGGCGTGTTCTCGTACTGCGCGGACCTGGCTCGTCCTGAGTCCCCAACCGAACTGCCCACTCACACGACCCGAAAAAACAATGACGTCGCCCCAAAGATAGAGGAATAGTTACTACATATCGATAACCGCCGCTGCTGCCACTATCGGACAGGCAACGCTTGCGAAACCGAGTGTTGCCAGTCAAGAAGAAGAAGAAGAAGAAGAAAAACAACAGCTACCATGCCAGCCAAACGATACCGTCTGGCATCCAACAGAGGGCGGAAACCTACAAACAGCACCAACGCGAGCCGCAGCCCGGCTCAAGTCCTACTGGCAACTCTGGGAGGCATGGATCTAGCCTCATCAGGATTTGCGCCGCTAGTGGTGCTGTTAGGATGTGACACATCTTGCGGTTTGGTGCGACGCTATCGTATCCACTACCGGCGACACCGCAGATTTGCATTCGGGCAGACGACGGTTGAATCCCGCGTCCGGCCATTCTGATTTAGGTTTTCCGTGATTTCCCTAAATCACTCCAGGCAAATGCCGGGATGGTTCCTCTGAAAGGGCACGGCCGACTTCCTTCCCCATCCTTCCCTAATCCGATGAGACCGATGACCACGCTGTCTGGTCTCCTTCCCCAAGAACAACCAACAACAACAACACCGCAGATTTAATTTGCTCAATCACGCCTCTAGTGTGCACTGACACAATTAGCCCCGTTCTGTTGAAAACCACATACTGTTCTATACCTTGCGTGCCGTAGCCACCAACGAGACATTTATCAGCAGTCACCGATTTTCGTTCAGGAAGTTATTTACAAGTGGCTACACTTAATGCTCTTTCGAAAATAACATGGTGCATTACACAAGTACAAGGGTCACCAAGGCGTCACTATTAGGATTTAGGTTGTGCCCGTTATGATGTGCCGAAGCTTCCCCATCGCCTCCACTGCAGTGCTGTGCGTAGAATTGGGAAGACAGCAAGCACTCCACAAAGTTGTTGTCCACATGACAGCCCGACCCACAATGCCCATCGTCTCGTCTGGTGTCATCCCGTACAACAGCGCCATGAGGCCATCGGACTTCGCTCTACTTCAAACTGTTGTCTTCCGTGGCATTCCAGCGCTTCGCGCTGACTGTCGGCGTTGCACTGCAAGCATTAACCATGGACACAAGACTGTGCTACGGGAGTTGGTCTCTGCAGATGACTCCACCCATCTCCAAGAGCATCCTGAACCGCCTCCATCGCCCGCCGCTTACCTCGCAACCCGTTCTGACTGCCGGCAAAGTCCCACAGGCGTCGACCATGGACACGGCACCTGCTTCCAGGAAATGTTCCTAGTTACAATTGCTCCAGCCGACTGCTCACAGTCCATGACACAAGCGTGACACGAGAAAGGACGCTATGGAAGTGAGGAAAATCGATTGCGCCGTTCGTTACGGCACAGTGTAGTGCCTGTTACGCATTTCTGTAGACGTCGATGTCCATAAGCGTGCCAGAAAAAACCGTGACTTATACGGTACAATTACACTACTGGCCATTAAAATTGATACACCACGAAGATGACGCGCTACAGACGCGAAATTTAACCGACAGGAAGAAGATGCTGTGATATGCAAATGATTAGATTTTCAGAGCATTTACACAAGGTTGGGGCCGGTGGTGACACCTACAACGTACTGACATGAGGAAAGTTTCCAACCGATTTCTCACACACAAACAGCAGTTGACCAGCGTTGTCTGGTGAAACGTTTTTGTGATGCCTCGTGTAAAGAGGAGAAATGCGTACCATCAAGTTACCGACTTTGATAAGGGTCGGATTGTAGCCTACCACAATTGCGGTTTATCGTATCGCGACATTGATGCTCGCGTTGGTCGAGATCCAATGACTGAATATGGAATCTGTGGATTCAGGAGGGTATTACGGAACGCCTGCTGGATCCCAACAGCCTCGTATCACTAGCAGTCGAGATGACAGGCAACTTATCAAATTGTTCAATTAGCTCTGAGCACTATGGGACTTAACAGCTGTGGTCATCAGTCCCCTAGATCTTAGAACGACTTAAACCTAACTAACCTAAGGACGTCACACACATCCATGCGCGAGGCAGGATTCGACCTGCGACCGTAGCAGTCGCGCGGTTCCGGACTGCGCGCCTAGAACTGCGAGACCACCGCGGCCGGCCGGCAACTTATCCGCATGGTTGTGACGGATGGTGCAGCCGCGTCTCGATCCCTCAGGCAACAGATGGGGAAGTTTGCAAGAGAACAACCATCAGCACGAACAGTTCGACGACGTTTGCAGCAGCATGGACTAACAGCTCGGTTACCCTGCCTGCGGTTACCCTTGACGCTGCATCACATTCAGGAGCGCCTGCGATCGTGTACTCAACGACTAACCTGGGTGCGGCGTGATGGTATGTGGTGCCATTGGTTACACGTCTCGGTCATCTCTTATTCGCATTGACGGCCGTTACATTTCAGATGTGTTACGACCCGTGGCGCTAGCCTTCATTTGATCTCGGCGAAACCCTACATTTCAGCTGGATAATGCACGACCGCATGTTGTAGGTCCTGTACTGTCCTTTCTGTATACAGAAAATGTTCGACTGCTGTCCTGACCAGCACATTCTCCAGATCTCTCACCAACTGAAAACGTTTGGTCAATGGTGGCCGAACAACTGGTTCGTCACAATACGCCAGCCATAACTCTTGATGAACTATGGTATCGTGTCGAAGCTGCATGGGCAGCTGTACCTGCACACACCATCCAAGCTCTGTTTGACTCAATGCCCAGGCGTGTTAAGGCCGTTATGACGGCCAGAGGTGGTTGTTCTGGGTACTGATTTCTCAGGATCTATGCACCCAAATTACGTGAAAATATCATCACATGTCCGATCTGGTATAATATATTTGTCCACTGAATACCCGTTTATCATCTGCTTTTCTTCTTGGTGTAGAAATTTTAATGGCCAATAGTGTAATAAAAGAGAAAGATGTATTAAAGTGACTACCGCCGATGTTCGGGTCAACGTACAATAACTACTCAAATATGGCAGGTGACAGCACTAGCTTTGGAGGGTTTATTAAACGTGTGGAGAGAACGCGGGAAACGGTGCAGTCGTTGTGTTGGCAGAAACGGAGCGGTTTATTTGACACTCAAGGGGGCATGGTCATTGAATTTTGGGATGAGGGTGGAGGCATTTCCGAAACGGTGAAGTAAACTGTGCTAGTGCCGACGTTGTTACGGTACTCTGTGCATTGAAAAATGACGCTATCCAAAACCGGTGTCGAGGTAACTGTGCTGTACCACCTGTCACTGATGACAGGGATGAACGACGGCTGCGGAGATGTGTGCGGGCCAATAGATGTGCTAGTGTTGATCAACTGAGCGCCCAGATGAACTAAAGGCCTCAACGACTGTTCAGAAAACGTTACTGCGTGTGGGCCTCGACTGCAGGCTCCTATTCATGTACCCACGCCGACTGATGTTCACTGGCGACGAAGGTACGAATCTGTACACCAATACCGCAACTGGATGTTCACTAAGTGGCGACAGGTGATCTTTGCAGATGAATCACGTTTAGCCCCGTCGGAAAAATGGCTGTTGCCATGTACAGCGTGAAAAACTTTTGAAAGCAAAAGCCTAGCAATAGCAACACTTGTCGGAAGGGTCCAGGACGGAGGAGGGAACGTTATGGTGGGCTGAATGCTTTCGTGACGTATTTTGGTTGACTTTGTCGTTCTAGAAGGCAAAATCGATGAACAAAAGTATGCAACTACCCTTCGGGTAACTTGTCCGCCGCTTCATGTGAGTTGTTTTTTTTCTCGGCAGGTTTTCATGTAGCAACTGGATGATGCAAAGTGTCACACAGCTCGCACTATGGATGCGTGGTTCGAAGAAGATCGGTATGAGACTGCCAAACTCCTCTGGCCACCCAACTCACCTGGTTTAAATTCAATCGAGAACGTGTGGGACCCCCACGGATGCTCAACCAACACACCTCGGGCAGCTGGCGACGGCGCCTGGTATGCATGGCCTCTCATCTACGGCGGTGCTTACCAGAACGTCCCTGCCTCTCTACCTGCAAGTCTCACAGCCGTCCGCGCTGCAAAGGGCAGTCATTCAGGCTTTTCACAGGTGATGACGTTAATATGACTCCACAGTGCAGATACCGTGTGAAATGGTAAATATCTATTCGTACCGCTGGTAATGGAAGACAAGACAAATTGGAAGAATCACTACGTCTTGGCCGCGAAACATTAGGCAACATAATAGCAATATGATGTTCAGGTACCAATGCTCGTACAAGTATTATAAAATAGAGGCCATGGACAACGAGACGTCAAACATGAGTTAGTGGATTTGTATTTAAAGAAGGGAATGAGGAAAATAAAAAACAGACCCGTTTTTGTACTCTCTCCAACCACTGCAATACCTTGATTTACTCTGTAGCTTCTCAAACTTGTAGTTTGGAAGAATACACACTTCCGTTTGAAACACAGCATTTTTTTTTTAATTTTGTTGATGAAATTTGTTGATGAAAATTTAATTAAATTTTGGAATAGAAAATCTCATGTGGATATAAGCATTCGATTTATTTTACGATACTATTTAACTGATTTATTTTTTGGGATATTCAAGCGCTGAGACACAATAAGGTGGGAAGAGCAGGTTGGGTGAAGGGGGTAAAAGACTCTCTGTAGCAGAGCAATGAAATGTAGAGGCACAAAGTGGAAAGGCAGGAGGAGCGGGCTGTGTGCGCGCGCACACAGAAAACAGCAGGCAGTAGGACAGAGGTTATCTCGGAAGCAACACATGTGGACACTGACTGGCCTGCTGCAAGCTTCTAAGTAAATCGATCTGAACAGTGGCACGACACACAACATTGCATTTTAACAGGTGCAGATCCTCTAAGAAGAGCGTAAATCCGGTCAAAAGTCTCTGTGTGAACCGTGGAACACCGTCTTAACAGCGCCATGTATTCCACTAGGTTTTATTCACCGAACACTGAGACCGAAGAAAGACGTTGAGAAATGTTACATTTAATAACTAACAACGTACCCCGGCTTAGCATGGTTAGCGTTAACTATTAGCAAATAGATGACTTGCTTGGTGCCGCGGTAATTTTCTTTACTGAGACTGAGGATAGCAGAAAAAATCTGAGCTGCTTCATTCCACTTTCAGATGTTTCCTTACGAAGGAAAATCCAGAAAATGTGTTCCAACTTAATTCTCTTACCACTAAAAAGATGAACAAAAATAAGTGATAGTATCAGTGGTGTTGAGAAACAGCTGAAACCGTTAAAACTGAATAAAGCTCCACGGCTTCCTGCCAGATTCTATAGTGAATTTGTGCCTGACCTAGCCCCTCCTTTGACTATAAAAGTATGTCCCTCGAACAGAAAACCGTACCCAGTAATTAGAAGAAAGCTCAGGTCACACCCTTTTACAAGAGGGGTAGTAGAAGCGATCAACAAAACTACCATCCAATATCCTTGGTATCAGTTTGCTGTAGAATCTTAGAAAGCATTCTGAGCTCAAGCATATTGAGGTATCTTGAATAAAATGACCTCCACACCAACCAGCATGAAGTCCGGAAATATCGATCCTCCGATACCTATCTCACAATTTCCTGACGTGACACGCTGAAAGCTTTGTGTCAATTCCGTCAGGTAAACGTGGTATTCCTTGATCTCGGATAAGAATTTGACTCAGTACCACAACTACGCTTATTGTCAGAAGCACGATTGTATGGGGTGAGAGCGAAATTTTTGTCTCGATTGAGGATATTTTGGAGAGGAGGATACTGCATGTTACCTCAGATCGTCAAATGTAGACGTAATTCGACTCTGCCTCAGAGTATAGTGTTGGGACCTTCGGTGTTCAATTTGTATACCAACCCTCACATTACCAAGGGGGAAAAGGGGAGTAGTACTTTTTGCCCACCTTTTGAAAATATTGTAATCTACTAAGTTACCTTATATTTTAAGATTTTTAAAAAGAAATATATATTTTTAATGAATTTTATACCAGATTTCAAAAATTTTGCAATTAAAGTTAAGCCAAAAATGTAAGTCTTATGAGTAGATTTCGCATCCCCAATTCACTCAGTATTTTCAGGTTCAGTACCTCACTCACAAATCACTATCGCTTTAAATATTATGTGGTGAGTAAAAGTCAACAACAATTAACGAAATTTGCATTTCTATTTTCCTTTTTTTATTGTTTGCGTGAAGTACCCCCCCCCCCCCAACACCCCTCACCACCTTTTGTAGTTTACGTTACTGAAAGTGTTTTGCTATTGCTAAGATAGTGTTGAAAGATTCTTCCATGTTCTAAACCTTACTTACATACCTATCTGTCTTGGGATACGTCTTGAGGTATGTCAACGACCAATAACGAATTCTACGTTTTTCCATTTTTGGGATGGACATAAAACATGCCCCTTGGTACCGTGCGTTACGGAAAATGTTTTGGTACTGCTACGGATAATGACCTTGTGGACAATATCAATAGAATCCTCACAGCTTTTGTAGATGATGCAGTTATCTTTAATGAAAGAAGTTGGATAAATGTTCGGTCACAACTCGATAAGACTTCAAAGTTGTGCGAAGGTTATCAACATGCATTAAACGTCCAGAAATGTAACGTTGTGTTTTTCCCAAATCGAGGAAACGTAGTATCCATTCACTATAATATCAGTGACTCACAATTGGAATCAGACAACTCTTACAAATGCCTGCGAGTAATGCTTTGTGGGGATGTGAAATGGACTGATCACATGGGCTCAGTCGTGGATAAAGTATGTAGTAGACAGTTGTATTGATGGAATACTGGGGAAATGCAATCAGGCTTGAAAGGAAATTGCTTACAATTCATTCGTGGGACCTGTTCTACAATACCGCCAAGCGTGTGGGGCCCATACCAAATAGGACTAACCGGGAAATCTGAACGGGCAACACAAGGGAATTACGCTTGATCACAGGTTTGTTTTACTTGTGGGGAAAATGTCACAGAGGTGCTGCTGAATGACCTGAACTGGTACACTCTTAGATGTAACCTACCCACAGGACGTCTGCTTAAAAAATTCCAAGAAGCAGCTTCAAATGATGTCTTCAGTAACGTACTATAACCTGTCTACGTATCACTCATGTAGGAATCATGAGTATAAGATTAGATTATTTACAACAGGCACAGAGACATTAAACCCTCTATGGCATCCACGAGTACTATGGAGGTTATTCCGTGATATCTTCATTCATCACAGTTCAGCCAATTAATACAATACATTTGTAATTTGTAAACACAGATATTCCTCGTGGATCAGTCTGGCTATCAGTGGAAACTGTTTCAAAATCCCTACAGTGATACCTGTTTTTAGCCTTAAAAAACAGGTAAAAGCTGCAGATGGATGGGAAACTTTAATCTGTAAATGCTTCGAAGAAAAAGATAGATAGGTACGACATTTTACGTCCACATGACTATTAAAGGAGACAAAATGTTCATATCAGAGATTCACTCCATTTTAAACAGTTCAGCAGTTTTTGTGTGATGCTTTTATGCACAAGTTCCAACAGACAAACGTTCTGATATTTCGCTTCATAGACATCAAAAATATTTGGATCAGTATATAGCATGTCCCCAAAAAATAAAAATAAAAAAATAAATAAAACACCATCGACGATGCTTGGTATGTTGTACGTGTTGACAAGCTGATCGGTTTTCAAGAAGGAACCCATAACCGGAGACGCATGACATGGGAACCGGAGAGCGTCTAAGTCTGAGAAAGGAAGGCTGTGATGGTTATTTTGGTCTGTGGATAAGGAAGGTACGCCGCCCTTTAGTCATCTATGTACTGTGGATGGACGACTGGAGTCTAATAAAATTCCTGTGCGCATCCTACTGTGGACCATGTGTGGTCTGCCGGAGCAGTAACATTGTTGAGAGCAGTGCGACATGTACAGGTACACAGCTGAGGAAACGACCAGGACGGTGCTTGCACATAGCAAAGCGAATTGCAGTGGGAAAGCTGCTGCAAGACAGTATGCTGAATTCTTGCAGACAGGCGTACCCCTCATCACTCCACATTCGCGGCCTTCGAGAGACGCCTCAGGGAAGCCGGCAAGTTGTATGTCGGTATTTGGTATGTTGTACGTGTTGACAAGCTGATCGGTTTTCAAGAAGGAACCCATAACCGGAGACGCATGACATGGGAACCGGAGAGCGTCTAAGTCTGAGAAAGGAAGGCTGTGATGGTTATTTTGGTCTGTGGATAAGGAAGGTACGCCGCCCTTTAGTCATCTATGTACTGTGGATGGACGACTGGAGTCTAATAAAATTCCTGTGCGCATCCTACTGTGGACCATGTGTGGTCTGCCGGAGCAGTAACATTGTTGAGAGCAGTGCGACATGTACAGGTACACAGCTGAGGAAACGACCAGGACGGTGCTTGCACACAGCAAAGCGAATTGCAGTGGGAAAGCTGCTGCAAGACAGTATGCTGAATTCTTGCAGACAGGCGTACCCCTCATCACTCCACATTCGCGGCCTTCGAGAGACGCCTCAGGGAAGCCGGCAAGTTGTATGTCGGTATTTTCTACGTAAGCTGTGTCCATTGTACAGTAGAGTCTTAACACTTTGTGCTTGATACTTGTGAATACTATCCCTGATCTAATGCTTGTCCACTTTTAGAAGTCAAAACCTGATAGGCTGAGATCGAACACGACGGTTGGAGGAGGACGTGCTGACAATGTTCGAAGAGAATCCAGCCACCAACACTTGACAGCTCACTCGGACACTGCACGAGGGTAAAAGTGCCGTGTGATGTGTTCTCCATGAACACCGGTTCCACCCATAACATCAGCAGTAAATCCGGGCGTTACGGGAGGGAGATTACCCATAATGGGTACAGCTTCAGCAGTGGTATTCACAACAATGCGTACTCCAATTCCCCAGCCTGGTGCTATTCACAGACAAATGCACGTATACTAGGGAGGGCATATTAAACTTGCTCAGCATGCACGTTTGGACGGACGAAAATACGCTTTCTGAGACGATTGAAAGTTATCAACACTCGGTCGGTATTAACATCTGGTCGGAGACGCTTGATTATCTTATCACTGAGACGAATGCACTGCAAAACAGATTAAGAGGACTCGTGAGTCTCATTAGAAAAGTGTTCCCTACCCTTCTCGATGTAGTGGCACTAAATATTCGCGTGGAAAGGTGGCTGCAACACGACAGAGCACTAGCACAATTTGATGTCGATGCGCGGAATCAACTCAACGTCGTATATCCCAATCGATGGATTCGTAAGGGTGGACCAGTTCTATGGCCAGCACGATCGCCAAAATGTTCTTACACACCTTTCAACTATTTTGTGTGGGGTAGTATGAAGAATATGCTGTATGGCACAGATGCAACTTACAATGGGGTACCTTAATGATCGAGCCCAAAGGGGAATTGAAATACTTGACAGAAAGTCGCACGTATTGGCTCATGTGCGTGAGGCTGAGCAGCACGGATGTAAGCTGTGCATTGACATATGAAGTACGCAGTTCAAAGCCCCTTTGTAATGTAGACATCACGATGTGATACTCATGTTGGGTAGTGTGGAACGTAAACCCATTTCAGACTTCGACGCTCCCTAGCCCGAAAGCCGTGCGATTTTAGCCTATTTTCTTGATGATGTGACAATTGATAAGAACTACATGCGAATTTACAAGAAGTTTAATAAAAATGTGGATCGTGAACACCAAGTCAAAAATCGAGCACTGTGCAATCCCGCACAACATACTAAGTGACGAAACTTCCTGGCAGATTAAAACTGCGTACCGGACCGAGATTCGAGGTCGGGACCTTTGCCTATCGCGGGCAAGTGCTATACCACCTGAGCTACCCAAGGACGACTCATGCCCCGTCCTCAGCTTTACTTCCGCCAGTACCTCGTCTCCTACCTTCCAAGCTTTACAGAAGCTCTGCTGCGAACCTTGCAGAACTAGCACCCCTGAAAGAAAGGATATTGTGGAGACATGGCTTAGCCACAGCCTGTGGGATGTTTCCAGAATGAGATTTTCACTCTGCAGCAGTTCGCAGGAGAGCTTCTGTAAAGTTTGGAAGGTAGGAGACGAGTTACTGGCAGAAGTAAAGCTGTGAGGAGGGGGCGTGAGTCGTGCTTGGGTAGCTCAGATGGTAGAGCACTTGCCCACGAAAGGCAAAGGTTCCGAGTTCGAGTCTCGGTCCGGCACACAGTTTTAATCTGCCAGGAAATTTCATATCAGCGCACACTCCGTTGCAGAGTGAAAATCTCATTCTGGATGCTAAGCGTTGTCCGTGTCTTTTAGTTTTAGCGCACCCTGTGTTCAACGTGGCCAAAGGTTTGCTGCAGTGATAACACCGGTTCCCGTCAGATCACCTAAGATAAGTGCTCTCGGGCTCGGCTATCACTTGCACGGGTGACCGTCTGTGTCTGACGAGCCCTTGTAATGGTTCTTTATTTACGTGACCATTACGGCACTCCAACCCCAGTTTTCGATGCCAGTGGTTCAAGTGGCTCTGAGCACTATGGGACTTAACATCCGAGGTTATCAGTCCCTTACAACTTAGAACTACTTAAACCTAACTAACATACGGACAACTCACACTTCCATGCCAGACGCAGGATTCGAACCTGCGGCCGTAGCGGTCGCGCGGTTCCAGACTGATGCGCCTAGAACCGCTCGGCCACATTGGCCTGCCTCGATACCAGTAATATCGTACTGGTTTTCTACGAAGTAACATATATTTTATGACAATATTCGCATTTGATTTTATTATAGATACTCCGATGTATCGATATACACTCCTGGAAATTGAAATAAGAACACCGTGAATTCATTGTCCCAGGAAGGGGAAACTTTATTGACACATTCCTGGGGTCAGATACATCACATGATCACACTGACAGAACCACAGGCACATAGACACAGGCAACAGAGCATGCACAATGTCGGCACTAGTACAGTGTATATCCACCTTTCGCAGCAATGCAGGCTGCTATTCTCCCATGGAGACGATCGTAGAGATGCTGGATGTGGTCCTGTGGAACGGCTTGCCATGCCATTTCCACCTGGCGCCTCAGTTGGACCAGCGTTCGTGCTGGACGTGCAGACCGCGTGAGACGACGCTTCATCCAGTCCCAAACATGCTCAATGGGGGACAGATCCGGAGATCTTGCTGGCCAGGGTAGTTGACTTACACCTTCTAGAGCATGTTAGGTGGCACGGGATACATGCAGACGTGCATTGTCCTGTTGGAACAGCAAGTTCCCTTGCCGGTCTAGGAATGGTAGAACGATGGGTTCGATGACGGTTTGGATGTACCGTGCACTATTCAGTGTCCCCTCGACGATCACCAGTGGTGTACGGCCAGTGTAGGAGATCGCTCCCCACACCATGATGCCGGGTGTTGGCCCTGTGTGCCTCGGTCGTATGCAGTCCTGATTGTGGCGCTCACCTGCACGGCGCCAAACACGCATACGACCATCATTGGCACCAAGGCAGAAGCGACTCTCATCGCTGAAGACGACACGTCTCCATTCGTCCCTCCATTCACGCCTGTCGCGACACCACTGGAGGCGGGCTGCACGATGTTGGGGCGTGAGCGGAAGACGGCCTAACGGTGTGCGGGACCGTAGCCCAGCTTCATGGAGACGGTTGCGAATGGTCCTTGCCGATACCCCAGGAGCAACAGTGTCCCTAATTTGCTGGGAAGTGGCGGTGCGGTCCCCTATGGCACTGCGTAGGATCCTACGGTCTTAGCGTGCATCCGTGCGTCGCTGCGGTCCGGTCCCAGGTCGACGGGCACGTGCACCTTCCGCCGACCACTGGCGACAACATCGATGTACTGTGGGGACCTCACGCCCCACGTGTTGAGCAATTCGGCGGTACGTCCACCCGGCCTCCCGCATGCCCACTATACGCCCTCGCTCAAAGTCCGTCAACTGCACATACGGTTCACGTCCACGCTGTCGCGGCATGCTACCAGTGTTAAAGACTGCGATGGAGCTCCGTATGCCACGGCAAACTGGCTGACACTGACGGCGGCGGTGCACAAATGCTGCGCAGCTAGCGCCATTCGACGGCCAACACCGCGGTTCCTGGTGTGTCCGCTGTGCCGTGCGTGTGATCATTGCTTGTACAGCCCTCTCGCAGTGTCCGGAGCAAGTATGGTGGGTCTGACACACCGGTGTCAATCTGTTCTTTTTTCCATTTCCAGGAGTGTATTACAGTGATATGTTTCTTGTGTGTATTCATTTCTGTGAGACTGTCATAATCTGTGGCTTATTTGTAACCGTTTTGGCTCTAATGCGCAAACAGTAGTCTTTGTTTCTATTTGCAGAAGTTAAGTTGTTATTTCGCTTTGTAAAAGAACACTCAAGTCTTGTGTTTGGTTAAAGTGGAAATTAAATATATGATGATTGATACAAAACTATTTTCTTGATGATGTGGCAATTAATAAGAACTGCATGTGAATTTAAAAGAAGTTTAATAAAAATGTGGATCGTGAATACCAAGTCAAGAATTATTTCTACCATGCCATTATTCTGATCTGGGATTGTTTGATCTTTATGAATTTCCTGAAAAATGCATTTGTTAGGTCTTCAAATGTTGCTAAAATACAGATATGGACCTTCTTGCAGTCAGAGTGGAATCAACAAGATGTGCCATGACAACTTCGACAAAATCGACGTGGGAATCCATTAAAGATAAGTGCCAAAATTAATGACTTTTTTACAGTGACTTCATTATTTCCATTCTGACGATACTATCCACAGTCAATAACTTTGTTGTTGCCCTATAAAGCGAACATATGCAGCGTGAGCAACATTATTAATCTGATTTCTAACCTAGTTTGCAAGTGGTGGTATTGTTAGACGCTGTTGTCAAGTGGGGTGCATTCAGCCCTTGTGAGGTCCACTGAGGGGCTACTTGACTGAGAAATGGCGGCTCCGGTTACGAAACCTGACAATGGCAGGGAGAGCGGTGTGCTGACCACACGCATCATCTCCACATGAGCCTTCAGTGACGCCTGTTGGCGGAGGATGACATGGCGGTCAGTCGGTGCCATTGTGCCTTCCCAGGCCTTTTAGGACGGAGAGAAAGAGGGAGAGTTTAATGTGCACTCTTGACTGTTCTTAGACACATTTGAAGTTGTTTGTGACTATTGAACAACAGAAAATTTTAAAACAAATGTACCACTCAAACTTCCGTATATGTAGTTGCACCTGACTGTTCGCTTTTGTTAAACAGAGCGATGAGACAGTCGGAAAAATGCGTCAATTCAGCTCTAGTGGGAGATGATGAATCGCTCGAAACTGCACCCTTGTACACAAATCTGCCCCATGTCGGCGTCCGCGATTTCGCGAGCTGCACAGTGAGATGTAAACGTCGGTGGTATTGAGAGCCGGTGAGGCGAGCGGAATAAAAACCCCGCTCCGACAGACAGGGGACGGCAGCGACTACGAAAAGCGCCGAACACAGGGTACAGCACCCCGCGCCACGTTACGCCACGCCGCCGGTGGCGGCCGACAGCTGAATACCGCCGCGTTCACCGCCGCCTCCGCTTCCGCCCCCGCGCGATTGCAGAGCCCGCAGAGCGAGATAATTAAGCCCGTCATGTACTCCACTCGTCCCATTAATCAAGCTCTGTCACCGGGGAAAGTCTTTCATCAGCTCTTTGACAGCGGCATTGCGACCTACGCACAGGGCTCGTTTACAGGTGACATCAGACGTAAATCTGCCACAGAGGTCTCTTCTTGTACAAACAGAAGAGTACGTACAGTCGCCTCAGACGTCTGAGATTGTGTGCATTACACTGTTTCTGAGTTAGACATCCGTACATGACATCATGAAATGTGTGAGGTGCCAACTATTAATGTGCTGGATTGCGCTAGACTAACACTTTGCAACTCAGAGACGTGGTCCCGTCAACGTATCGTGTCTGATACTCAGAGCTCCGCTGCTGTAATTTCCAGCCGGACGGTATTATTTTTGGTTCTAATTAGTCAACATCATCAAATGCCTCCCTGCACACCATCTGCCTCATTTCATTCTTTCTGTGTCTTGGCATAGTTAGAAATTACACGGTTCCTAAACAGCTTTGTTCACGTCTACTGTACGATGAATTCTGTAAGCTGAGAAATAGACGGTCAAATGTTTTGCTAAATTAGTTTTTGTAAAAGCAAAAAGTAAAAACGAACAGAGAAACATTTGATGCACTTAAATCCATGCTAAAACGATCCTGTGCAGCAAATGAAGTCCCGAAATTAAATTTGTTTACCTCAGAATTTTAATGCGTAGTAGAAAATATTTGTATGGTGTATTACGTACACAGTGCTATCTGCTCTTGTGTGGCCTTGAGATACTATTGTTGTGTGAAGTCAAGTGGTAAAATATTTTACCAGTAGAGAAGGCATTGCCATGGCCATAATCATTTTACCGAGATAGTTACTATCGCTATGTAGATCATTAATCAAAGCAGCTGAGATGCTCATATGTTTGTTCCGGAAGGAGGTCACTGTGTGACATTTGACAACTGATTTCAACTACTATCCGTTCAAAGGTTCACGTTTTGTTCAATCTCCGATTAAGATTTTTCTACTAAAATACGTGCCTGCGAAAACAATGTTGTCAAAAAATTTTCAAATCTGTGTGAAATCTTATGGGACTTAACTGCTAAGGTCACCAGTCACTAAGCTTACACACTACTTAACCTAAATTATCCTAAGGACAAAGACACACACCCATGACCGAGGGAGGACTCGAACCTCCGCCGGGACCAGCCGCACAGTCCATGACTGTAGCGCCTGAGACCGCTCGGCCAATCCAGCGCAACAACAATGTTGTTAACAGAAGGTCCACTACCTCTGTCACTAAACACGTCATTTTTTGTAGTATTTCTTTGGTTCCCCAGTGAAAACCTTTTCAGGCTCGTAAATGGCTGGAGCATGTTCATATCAGCTGCTATAGATAAGGGGGTGTTTTCAACAATATCCACCTGGCAAATATTTTGCATAACCTTTGCAAATACCGGTTCCAGCATAGAAGCTAAAAATTGTTGGCATTGCAATGCGACACCAGACACTTAAAGGTGTTAAAACATACTAACACAAAAAATTCCGACACCGAGAAATAATTAATACAGTGTTATGAAACTTTCGGAATATATTTGCCTAGGTAACATACTCATGTGATTAACTTTGCAAGGCCGCAGGTTAATGCAAGTGTGAGATAAGCTATTGCAGATGTGAAAGGCTGGTGCAATTTAACCGATTGTGCAATTCAAGCATGCAAAAGTGCATCCATTTTGTTGTAAAGGTGCCTGACGTTTTTTGGATCAGTTCCGTGCATGTTGCATTTTGTCGGTCAGTACAGCAACGTTTAATTCTGGTTGTGGATGACGTTGGAGTTGTCGTCTGATAATGTCCCATACGTGCTCGGTTGGAGACAGATTTAGTGATCGAGAAATCTAAGGCAACATGTCAACACTCTGTAGAGAATGCGGGGTTACAATGGAGGTATGAGGACCAGTGTTTCACTGCTGGGAAACACTCCGTGGAATGGTCTTCATGGGTGGCAGCACAATTCGTCGAATCACCAGGCCTGACGTACAAATTTGCAGTCACGAGTTTGCTGCTACTGTCACACGAAATCGCATCCCAGACCTTAACTGCAGGTGTAGATCACTGTGTCCAGGCCGCAGGAAGGTTGGTTGCAGGCGCTCATCTGGACAGCTTCTAACCAATACACGGCCATTACTTTTACCGAGGCAGAACCAGCTTTTACCGGAAAACACAACTGACGTCCAGTCTGCCCTCCGACTGGCTGTACCTTGATACGACTGAAGCTAAAGACGATAGTTTTTTTGGGGTCGGAGGAATGCACGGTATAGGGGTTCTGGTTCGGAGCTATCTTTCAAGCATGCAATTTGTAACAATTCTTTGTGTCAACTGCTGCTCGAATTGCAGCTGCAGATGTAGTACGATGCGCCACTTCCTTATCCCGAAGACGAGTGTCTCTCTCTAGGTAGTGCCACGTAGTTGTCCGGAGCCAGGTCTTCTAGCGACTATACCTTGCCATAAACATAGCTTCCAGCAATCGCGTACGACAATTCCAGCAAAGTCTTTCTGCAATTTCGTGGAACCTAGCCCTATTACACGATCTCGTTCAAACATTATAAGCAGTGGGTAATAGCACCTTGGCTGCCATAAAGGCATCCTTGAATAACATACACTCAATAACAAAGGTACATAATTCTCACGACCGTTTCAGTGTGTATTTGAAGCAAACCTGATTTTGATCCTCATAGTGGCACTACTGGCCCCACTGTTACGCGACTGATGCGTAATCTGAATAGGCCGCATCTTTCAGATGTAGCGAGCCGCTTACCAACTTCCGTTTGTCTCGCCAACTCCTTCTTGGTACTGGGATTTTTTTCTCACCTGCTCATATAGAACTAGAAACAAACAACTGTAGCAGCTAAACAGTGCAAACGTTGAAGACATCGAGAGAGAAATAAGCAGAATCCGCAGTTAAATTGCCACTGCTCTCTGACATACAGATGCAGTTTTACTCTATTTGATACATTCATTTTTTTTAGGGAAAGTAAACCAGGAACGGTGATATAGCCAGAGTTTGTGAGGGAGACACTACTCGTATTCTCTTCCCTCATATTTCAAGGATCCTCTACCGAAAAATTTTGTGATAAATTTTGGAATTTTAGGCGATGGCCTACTGTACGATCTATATAATTTTACTTTACATTATTCAATTTCTTTTTTATGAAATTAAAAATAAATGTTGATATCCAATTGTCCATTTATTACTCTTCCTCGATCTACGAAAATTAGGCCAAAAACCCCCTCAAACCGAAACTTACCAGTCAAACGGTGTCCTGGCACATCCCATATATCGCTACTTCTGATTCATTTTATAGACAAACATATCTCGGCCAACAAATATCTAGTGCTGATTACATGGATCATACCGGTTATTGCAAAGATCGGGCCGCTAACAATTCCGAACATCCACGTATCTCTGTTGTGGCCTGCATATTGTGTACTTGTCGTAGTGTAAGAATCTAAGACAGTCTTGGATGAGCCCTCACGGAAGGAAAGGGACCACCAGTGGCCAATCCCCAGAGGTCCATAGGGAGAGTAGGTGGCTTCTAAGCACTGGCCCGCTAGGAGCAGGGTCAATGACCTGGTCACGGGCCGTCAGGTTGGCGGTTGCGGGGCACTGTATTGTCCGTCGTGGCGTCATCGTGGCGTGTGCGGTCTAGCCTCGGATGTGCGCTGTTGGATCCCAGAGTCTTTCAAAAAGGTGCAATATAGTGAGTCGTGTTTGCAACCGGCCAGAGCAGAATTACTCATTTTACAAGTCTTTCTCTCTTCTCAAAGACACCTGGCTAGAATTTTGTTTTTTCCAGTAATGCTTTCCCAAGAAAAACAGATGGTCCCAGGCAGGTCGTGAAACATTCATACCTGTTTTCTCGTGTGAAATTCGGGAGCTGTTTATTGTTAATTTTTTTTTCTTCGCCTCTTGTAGGAGAGTGAGTGTGACAGCCTGACACCACCCCATATGAAGTAAGGACATCTCACTCATACACAGGGAGGGAATGATGTCCATTGGATGTTCTTGGAAAATCTTTGTAAGTAGGAGGAGTGTGTGTCACTGACATGCTACAGCATTTGTTGTGGACATAATTAAAACAAAGGCGCCTCTCAGAAAACTTCAGTCACTAACTCTCTCTTCCAAAATCTAAAATATTTTTTGATGCCGACCTACGTATTGAGAAACGATCATCATAATATGAGAAGAGATTTCAGGGCTCGCACAGAAAGACATATTTGTTAGTTTTTCTCCGCGTGCTTTTCGAGAAAGGAATAATAGAGAATCATTGTGAATGTGGTTCGATTAACCGTCTGTCAGGCACTTAAGTGTGATCCATGTAAATGTGGGTGTAGATGTAGAAGACTAATTTTAACATAAAGAGTTGCATCAAACGACGGCAGTAGGGTCAGCTGAGTCATTTTTATGGGTGGAACCAATTTCACAAAAAAGCCCAACTGAAAATGTTGCAGCAAAACATTTCGAGAAGTCTACAGGGGGTTCAAAAAAAGCATCGAATACTTTGAGAGGTGGTGGTAATCATCGAAACATCAAAAATAAATCCCAATAACATGGGTCCGGTAATGCATACTTCTTACGATTAACAAGTGTTTACAAGTGTTCAACATGCCGTCCGTTCATGAGAATGCACCCCTCCCTACAGTGTCCGCACATCGCTGATTGGCGAGGCGTGGAGCAATTCCTTAAAGTGTTCCTATAAGTTTAGTGTAATGAGGTATGGGGAACGAGCAGGCCTAGGTATGCTTCCCAGAACCCCTCCCACGGCCCCCACAACACCCACCCGACCTATCCACCGTTCTTGCAATATCTGAGTCAGATAATCGCGCACATTGTGGCGACAGTGTGATGGTGCGCCGTCAAACATGGACCACATTTGTATTCGTTACTACGGTTGCAGAGCCTCCAGCAAGACAGGAAATGCATTAATGAGAAAGTCCAGAGAATACGCCACAGTTAACCATTGTGATAGCATATATGGCCCTGTTCATCTATCGCCAAGTACGCCTGCCCGAACGTTGACTGAGAATTGGGGTTGATGCACTCTTTCCTGAATTGCTTGCGGATTTACATCTGCCTATACACGCTGGTTACGAAACTTCACATCACCATCTCTTGTGTCCCCTGCCTCACCGGTACATAAAATCTTGGATGTGAACAGTGGATCTGCAGCACACTCCTGCAACAGCCATTGACAAGGCCGCCGTCTGTCATGATGATTCTGTGGCCTTATGGCTTGACCGTGCTGTAGATAATGTGAGTACAGCAATTATTCATGAAGTATCCTCCCAGATAAGAGTGAGTACGCTTTCTGCTGCTGTTGCATGTTGATCCCAGAGGTTACTTCCATCGAACGTAGCACACGCTCCTCTATGTCAGGTGTGAGGACTGTGTAGTGCCTTCCGTTGTCAGTCTTCTGAGATCCAAGGGTAACTGTGTCCCTCAGAGGCTGGTAAAGTCTACTGAACAGCTTATCAGAGGGCACTCTGCACTGTGGATATTTCTCAGCATACGGGGCACGGGCCTACTGGCCACGTCCATTTGCTAAACCATAGCAGAATATCACATTCGCCATTTCGCTTGTCGAGTAGTAAGTTTGCATAGTTAACAAGTGGTGGAAGCGAGAAAGTGTATATGAACTACTCAATTTGTATATACAAACAGCGCAGTAATTAACCCACATTTAGAGGAAGGTAAACAAAACACAATGATACGTACCCAGGGTTTCTCTTTCTCTTTCAAAATTGTAAATAAAATGTGTTATTGCGAGAAACTGATCCCATGATATGGGTAACTACCAGACCAGGCTTTGATAATTTAATCCAGAGTATTCACTGACCACTTGTTTCCATTAGTGGCAGTTTAATGTAATGTCATAAACAGATTTTAAACATCATCAACCTTGTGTAGCGAAAATCTTGCAATGGTTTTTTTTCATATTGTGTTCGAATTTCGTCGCCAATATTTGCAATATGTTATCTTTGGGTTCCTTCTGACACATTTGTAAATGTGGTTTTCTTTGGGGGCTAAAATTTTAAGTTCTGGCTAAGACGAATACAGTCACTCTCTTTTCAATAAACAGTAATCAGGTTAATCTGAAAAGAAAACAAGAACTTCCTTGCCATTTTCGTTATGAGGCCAGTGCAGTGGAGCTACACAGGAGTGGAATAGGTGGCTAAAATCGTTCGTGATATTAATTTATCTTCAATTAATTGTATATTAGTGGATACCCTGAACCATCATTTTCAACATGCTGAAATATTTTTTAAAAAGTTAATACATTCTATTATTGACGCAAAAATGTTCTTGGAAATCACGTCACACGAAAACTTGCTCACAATCGAATAAATAATGATTAGGATTTAACGTTATTTTAACGAAGGTGAGCATTAGAAACGAAACACAGTTTCTAGTTGGGAAAGGATGGATAGGAAATCAGCAATGTCCTTTCCAATCGATCCATACCAGCATTTCCTTCAAGAAATTTCCGTCACCCACAGGAAACCTAATCTGGATTAGAGACGAAGCACAATCACAAATCGGGAGCGGATGGGTAGGAAAGCAGCAGATTTCTTTGGAAAGAAACCAGATCAGCATTTCCTTCAAGAAATTTTCGTTAACAACGGAAAGCATAAATCTGAATAGCTGAGCGTGATTTTAACTAGCGTTCTCTTGACAGCGAGTCCAGTGCACTAATCACTGTGCCAACAATTCTTTCCTTTTCTTATTTTGCGTGTTTCTTTCATCAGGGTACACATTTCACTAACAAATTAGAGCAGATGTTCGTCATCACAGAATTGGCATTCAGTGACATTTGAGCTTCCAATTGTGCACCACACTATCTTCTCATCACGTAATAAATAAGAGAGGAGAAACAGGCGGCAGAAAAATTTGTCACAAACGGAAAGATACATAGAATGGTCTTTATGTCATAAAGAATAGTAACGCCCATGCTTTATTAATATAAGAACGAATTCAGCTGCGGCACTGTCAAGAAATTCTTTACACATTGTTATAACTTAAACATATATTATTTGTGGTGAAATATGATGCAATATATATTTGACGAAACATCGTCTTAATCTACAAGGAGATTGATTTTGAACATCGTTCACTGATATATGCTCATGTGATGGTTCTGAAGTAAATCAAAATAGAGCACAGTGTAGAAAGTAGCTGCACTACTTTGAGTGTAAACTACAGCTCCTAAATGAAACACTTAGAACACGCTAACATTAAATTAACAAATTATAAATAATATTCTACACGAATTCCATGGCAGTGAAATATGCTGAATATAAGTAATTACGATTTTCTTAGCGATTTCGTTATGATTTCACCTGATATTTTATTTATTTTATGTACGATTGTACATTATCAGCAGGTTTGCCAACTGTCCAGTTTTAGACCGGATAGAGGGGATTTTAAATAAAAAATATGGTGTATGGTCCAATATCTCGACAACAAATCAAAATTCCTGTTTTCGAGCCTCCTTAAATTGGGCTTTTATTCATATTTACTAATATAATTTTTTTTAAATTTCTGCAGAAGCCAAATAACGAAAGTGCAGTCAGTTAAACTTTTCAATTTTGTTGTCCTTTAGTTTAAATACTTTCTATCACATTTTGTCACAGGTTGAGAACATTGTGGATTTGTCCCAACGAATTTCAATGAATTTCAGTATAAGCTGGATCATTGATTTGATTGATTTGTTCGACAAGCCGTGTCAAAGAGGTCAAAGAGACTTTGTTGTTTTTATTACACCTCGGTGTCCATTCTCGTCCATTGTCGTCAAGCCATTTAAAGACCGCTCCAATAAATATGAACTATGGAAGACAGGCCAGTTATAGCTTGTATTTTCATATGACAGCTGCATGTCACTTACAGGTGGACAATAAAGCAGAGTTACAATATCATTTTATGTCTGTTTGTTCTGTTGCACAGTTATACAGCTGCAAAGAAAGCAACAAACAATACAAACCGCGTCAAGGTCACATTTCCATTTCGTTATCGGTTCTTGCAATAAAGACCCACTAATTTTAAAACGAGTACCGCTGTCAAACAAATGAAATGGCCAAGTACAAACACTGTTGCACGAAGGTGATCGACATAGTGAAGCATTTTATCAATTTTTTTAGGTGAACCTTACACGTCATGCTTTCAGTTTAAAATTTAAGTGTTTAAGAAGGGGACTGTAGTGCCAGAATGATACTTGTACGTATATAACATAGTATTGTACTGAGCTTCTCAAATGCAGAAGGCGAAGAAGCAGCGCTATGAGTATAATTTCAAAGATAAATGGCAACAAGAAACAGTCTTTTTGCTGTGGCTTTCGGAACAAGATGAATATACCGGATAGTGTAAAACATAGCGTGTAAGTTTTACAGTGAAATACGACTCAGTGAAAGCGGTAAAGCATCGTCGCAGTAATATTGATAAGGTGTCGGATGTGTTAAGAAATTCCACTGTTCAAAGGTATTTCGTGCCAGCGGGAAGTAGTCCAGAAGACTAATATTAGCATATCATGACGTGAAAGAAACCCACAGTTACTTTTCAAAGGGCTGTAGAAATGCTCTCCTATCTCAATTTTTGTTTCAAGATTCGAAACTCACATCCAAGATTCACTGTTGTTGGACAAAATCTGAAACTATAGAAGAGAATGTATTGCCTCCACATTCTATGCAACAAATTCTGAAAAAAAGGTTGGTACAACTCCATTCTCGACTGCATGTGATGTTTCAAATAAAGGCAATATGAAATTATTTCCAGCTCTATGCGGTATTTCTATCAATAAATGGGTACGTTTTCAGTTGTTACAGATTTTTGTGAAGATACGGATGAAATATCAGCTTCTGGAGCCGAGATACATAAAGAGAGCTTCTTTAAGATTGGTCTTTCAGGATCGCATCTAGTTACATATCATGTGGACAACTCTTCTTTAAATTACGGGGAAAATCAGTCTGTTTTCGTGGAGTTAAAAGAACATCCTACTGCAGGATTTCGTCACATGCATATACGGCAAAATATTGTGAAATACGGACTAAAACTATTGTCATACGACGTTGAATCGCTAGTGGTTCAGGTATTTAATGAGTTTGTCGAGCAGACTTCAGTGTGATGCTAAATAGACAGAAAGTGGAAATAGTGAAAGCTGAACAATTTGTGAATTTTAATTACCGTATAAAATTTGATGAATTTGGTATATATGTAAGATCTGATAGTGGGAGAGAACTTCTTAAAACTGTGAAGTCAGGATAGAAGTATAACTTAAATTATAACCAGGAAAGAAACCAGAGGCTCGACGAAATGGATGGAATCGCAGTGTTAACAGTGAATATCCTGTTAACTGAATGAGTGCTTCCTATTGTAGCAGCTATAATGTATGTATTGTGAGATGTGTTGTGAATATTTATTAATGACAATGGTACTTTTCTTGTTTATCCGATTTTGAACCCAGTTAAATTTGGCAACCCTAAGTTTCGGTCTTAGGACACTTTCAAGCATATAAAATGGAAGCATTAGACAGTGAATGCATTAGTATCAGTTATGAATTTGAGATAGCAACAAGTGCTATCCCAAGATATACCAGGAGAATTGTTACTTTTTTGACGACGATTGTTTAATGATATGCTATGCCATATACATCTCTGCTCCTAATGCTTCCGTTTTAAATCTCTGAAAATGGTCTAAGGCCGAAACTGTACAATCGTGCCTCAAATAATCAGAATGTCAGCTGAAGGCATCATGATATCATTTAAAAAATTCGTCGCAGCCGCAGACCCTATCACAATGAAGATTAAAGAACGACGATGTGACTTTGTTTTCCCAATTCAAATCAGAGTTATGAGTTACAGCCATTCACGCTCCGCTAATCACTCTGTTTTTTCGACGTTGAGTAGAAGAAAAGGCCGTCTAACAAATATTAATCAAAATAAGTATTCAAATAATAGAAATCAATGAAAAAGAAAGAAATCATTACTTTAGTATGTAGCCCTGCTGTTGGTTATACGTTCATTCTCACGAAAAAGAACTCCAGGTGCAAAGACTTAGCCATTACGTCGTGCCGTAAGAACAATACAGATGTCATGAAAATAGCAACACCACAAACAGTGGTTCAAGGAGTGCCCCAACAAAATTAAGTAAACAACCACGACAGATAATCTGAAACTTATCAACACTAATGGTTCCCATCCTTTCTGCAATCATTACCCCTGGGTGTAATCAGATGTTAGTGGCCAGTACGACCGCGCCACCTCTCTTTTATAAACTTTAAAATAAATTTCTCAGTTATTTTAATTTTTAAAATGATGGAAGATAAATGATATATGTGTGTCAAATCATGGACTAAGGAGTCAATGAGGCAACTGGAACTCCTTGTTTCTAACAACCTTTTCTACAGCGTCATGAAACAATTCTCAGTAATTGATTAGTGCTAATTACAACCCTTCCAAGGTGACTACCCAAACTGTGGGTAAACACTTGTTGAAAAACATGCTTCCTCAGCATCATTCCTCTCCCTAGCGATATTACAAATAAAACAAATTAATATGTGGGCACCGTACTTGAGCTTGCTGTTTGTAAATCACTGGACTGGAGGATTCCTTACTTCTGAAGTGGCAGAAACAATGATTTCAGGCTGCCAATGCTCCCTGCCTCACAAGTGCCACTAAGAACAATAATAATAATAATACAGAATAGAAACAACGAAAGTGTAACAACCATTACATTGTTACTGTTGTATTGTGCTGTCAGTTAGTTCGTTTATTGTTGCCAAATGAATAATGAGACAATTTCTGGTCTGTTTCGGCAATTACGTACATCTTGGAGAAGGAATTTCCTCGAGATACTTAGGCACAGATGATGCTTGTCTCTCAATTTTACTGTCATAAATACGTGGTACATAGTACAGAGTAATATATGTGTGGGGAATGCACTATGTGATTAAGACGATGTTCCCTCATTTCTTTCACAAACTGGAACATCCGTCGCAGTGTACCACACATTATTGTTCGTACTGGGAAAAAAGAAATAATTATTGATAACTTATATAATAGTGATAATGGTAACGAAATTTTAAAAATAATTTTGTTTCATTCGTTTTGTTTTTACCCCCGAAAATTGCTTTTTGCCCATGAGGGGTAATTACCCCCGGGTTGTGAACCACTGGTCTACAGTGAATATCCTATAACACAACAGCTTAAAGAAGTTGAAATAAATGAAAAGTATTTAATTAACGGGGAAAATATTTATTTCAATACATAGGACGGTGGCAGTGAAATCGGTGTTGTACTGCTGCTAGCACTCTGTAACTACGCAACGTGGGCTGCTACTAGTCAAAATTCCATCACGCGATTCGTGTTCAGTCAACCGGCTGCTTTGAACTGCTTCCCAGTATTTCCATGGTGAGTGGCCCACACCCTATCAAAGGCTGCCGTCTCCCTCAGGCCTATCAACGTAACGACCACTTAGAAACGCCAAACTTCCATTAACCGGATGCCTCAAGTGCCCGTCTGACCTTTCTGTAGCTCCCTGCCAGACGATGCCAAGTAGACTTCATAACGGAGTAACGATCGATGCGTTTGGCAGCGAGCTCTCTGTAAACAAATGTTGGTATGATTGCCACTTCAAGCAGTATTTGTAACCAGGTCACGCCAGGGGCAGATCCTGAATGATGTCGTATTAACCAATTTTGACTGTGGGTTGTTGGACAGTGACGGAACTGTTTGTAAATGTCAGGCAAATGATGTGTATGTCTTGTTGCAGACAATAAGTTGCGTCCATTGCAGATGAGGTCTTTTACAGTAAGTGAGGTAACATTGTCATTTATAAAGCTTCAATAATTTATGTGAAACTAACTGGATAGCTTATAAGTGCAAGTCTGAATTAATGAAATCATCCCGCATGTATTTATTCTTACTCTGTGTTTCACTGGTTAACTAGCTACCTGTTCCATCTCCTCACTCTCCATCCGTCTACTGTTATTGACAGCATTCGTCCAATTCTCTATTTATTACTTTTAACCTGATCTACCAAGTACTTTGCCGTCTTCGCCAGAATTACAACGTCATTGACATCCCTTAAAGTTTTCGTATATTCTCCCTGAACTTAAATTCTCTTACCTAACTTGTCCCAGGTTTCCTTTACTGCTGTCTCAGTGTGCAGATACAATAACGTTGGGTATAAGCTACAAACCTCTTTCATTTCCTTCTCAACTGCTGTTTCCCTTTCATACAATTCTACTCTTATAACTACTGTATTGTTTCTTTACAAGCTGTAGCTACCTTGTAACTTGCTGTATTTCACCCCTGCTACCTTCAAAGAGTGTATACCAATGAATATTGTCAAATGCTGTCCCTAAGTCCACAAATGTAGTAATCGTAGGTTTAGTTTTCTTCAGTCTTCCAAGATAATTCACGGGCTCAGTGTCTCCTTGCGCCTTCCTGCACTAAAGAGGAACCCAATTTTGTCCTCCCTGAGGGCGGCTTTTGTTGCACTCATCTCTCAGTAATCCGTATGAATATGACTTCGTAAACAGATGGTTTTGTAATATTCACTCCTGTCAACATGTCCCTTAATTCTGGAAGAGAAATTATTACATTCTTCTGGAAGCCTGAGTGTGTTTCGCCTGTCTAATAAGGCTTAACGTAAAAGGTGAAATGATTTTGTTTGGATGTAAATGAATTCCTAAGGGACCAAACTGCTGAGGTGTTCGATCCCTAGACTTACACAGAACATAAATTAACATAAACTAACTCACGCTACGGACCACGCTCACACTCATGCTCGAGGGAGGACTCGAACCTCCGGCGGGAGGAGCCGCGCACTCTGTAACGTGGTGCCTCAAACCGCGCGGCCACACCACGCGGAAGTAATTTTGTCATGTGTGGCTCTTCCGAGGATACTAGTATTTCTGATGGATGGCCCTCTGCTCAATAGGATTTGTTTCGAAACAATTCTGCCAGAGCTCTGTCATGTCCTTGGTGTGTCATATATCCCATGTCATCTTCATTTACTTCCTCGTCTCTTTCTCTAAATTTATCGTATTTCCCTTAAATAGATGATATTAGTAACCCTTCCATTTTAAAGTCTTGACTTCTTTGCTCAGTACAGTCTTGGCATGTGAACTCTTAATGTTAATACAGGTGATTCTCTTTAATTTTCCTACATGCTGCATCCCATCTTTCACATGGATGGGAGCAAGCTCCCAAATCCCTGCATTTCTCTTCTAGCAGTTTCTGCTTGACATTAGCACTTCTTGTGACTTTCATTTTTTTAGACGTCCATATTCTCTTTTGTCCGCTTGATTTGCCACATCTTTTTGTATATTTATCTTTCGTGAACTATATTCAACATCGCTTTCTTATGCAAGGATTTCTGCTATGTGTTGGCTAATTTTATCAGCTGCCGTAACTATTTCAACTACGAAGACTGCCCATTAGACTTCTGTCGTATCCCTTACCCCTGTTTACTCAAACATTGCCTCGCATTCGCTTCAGATATCTGATCAACCTCTAGTTTATTCAACGTCTCCGTTTCCTGTCTACCTCATTTCCCTTCCAGCAGTTTTTCAGTTTTAATCGGCTGTTCATATTCATTTTACTATCATCAGAGTCTGCATCTGCTCCTGGAAACGTTTTTGCAATAATATCTCGTTTTAAATCCCTGTGTTATCATTAAGTAATATTTTTTTAAACCTTCCAGTGTCTACTGGTCTCTTCAACTCACACAGCTTTCTTTCGTGATTCTTAAACCAGATGAAAGCAATGATGAAGTTATGCTCTGTGCTAAATCCTATTACACGGGATTCCCATTCATTATTCTGCCCCAGCCCATGTTTTCCTATCATATTTCCGTGTCGTCCATGTTCTACAGAATCCTATACCCCCATGACAACTGTATTTCTTCTCCCTTAAATATTTGAATAATTTCTTTTATTTCATTATAAATTCTTTCAAATTCTTCATAATCTGCGGAGTCTGTTGGTATAGAAAATTGTGCTAGAGCAGTGGATATGGATGCACTTCTATCTTTGCTGCTATAATTCATGCATTGTGTGGTTTTCCGACTTTTCTATTTTCTTATTTCCTGTTGGTCCTACTCTTGCATTACTCCTAACTCATCTTGTAACTTCCTTGTAGCGTTTCCTGTTCTTCTTACCCTCGTACATCACTAATTCCCACTATAACTTCATCTCAAACCTTTTTATCCCTAGGACTCACTCTGGGGTCATAGGTGACCCCAATCATCTTTACTATGGATAAAATAATATTTCTATTTCTTGTGAAAATCCAGAATTTTATGACTTTTACCACACAGTAATTTCGTTCTCTCACAAAAATTTTTTGAGCGCTTGACGCAACATTTAAATCAATAATTAACAAAAACTACTGTTGGGGTCAATTATGACCCCACATAGATTATATGTATCATTCATAGAATGTATAGATTATCAACTATCAATCTCTTCCTTAGGTATTTTGAGTTGGTAACACCGAATTCAGGTGTTATTCAGGTGTTACTCAGAACTAACCTCAAACTGAAAGTTCGTTTGTACGTTTGTTGTTGCAGTGTAATTTCAGCATGGATGGAATACATTTTGCTCCTGGCTATAGCGTAAAACAAGCTATGGAAGACTTATTTCGTAGCAGTAGTGATACAGAAGGTAGTGACGCCGAATATGATGGAAAGTGCCGTATTGGTAAGCAGGGGTCGGGATATTGCATGGAGTACAAAAGAACCCTCAATTCGTAGATTTCCAATCCGCAACATACTACGATTTTCAGCAAGTTTTCCTAGTACAGTTAGTGTTAGCTCAGCTGTTGACTGTTTCAGGCAGTTTATTACTAATGAATTGCTGGATATAATAGTTCAGTTCACAAATCAACGAGGAAATGAAGTGAAAGGGTCTGGAAAATTAGTTGACTGGCGTGATACACAGATGCGAGCTTCTTTCATTTTTAGGCTTTCTGATTCTGTATGGCGTACAGAAGAGCCGGGGGAAACCTATTGACGAATTTTGGGACTCTGAATATGGCACTCCTCTATTCCGTGTTACTACGTCGAGGAGGCGATATCAGGACATTCTGCGTTCACTTCGTTTTGACGACCGTATCACAAGACTTGAAAGGAAAGAGAGGACTGTAAATAAGGCTGAAGCTGTACAGGAAATATTTGATTTGTTTGCCGTGCAATGTCAAACATCATTTATACCTTCCAGCAACATTACTGTTCATGAACATCTTTGCGTATACAGAGGTCGGTGCAGTTTCAAGGTCTACATTCCTTCAAAGCCAGGAAAGTATGGCATCAAGATATTGTGCGCAGTAGACTGTGAATATGGTTATCTGACAAATCTTCAAATGTACCCTGGAAGGAGTGGTGATGTGAGAGAAGTGAATCAAGGCAAGAGAGTGGTCTTAGATTTAGTGCGTCATCTGGCTGGAAGTGGTAGGAATATTACCACTGACAATTTTTTCACGAGCTATGAGGTTGGCCAAGAATCGTTGAAAATGAAGTTGACACTTGTAGGTACTCTACGTTCTACAAGAAAAGAAGTCCCAAAAGTGTTTTTGCCTTCGAAAACTAGGGAGGAATGCACTACCAGATTTGCATACAGTGGTAAAACCCTGTCAGATTCGTATGTTCCAAAAAGAAATAAGGCTGTGCTACTCCTGTCAACACAACATCAATCCTTTGAAGTGCCCAAAGAAAACAACTTGAAACGAAAACCAGAAGTAGTGTTGTATTACAACTGAACAAAATCAGGTGTTGATACGCTAGATCAAATGAGCTCTTACTATTCTGTGAAAAAGGGTACAAAACGTTGGCCATTAGCAGTATTTTATGATCTTGTCGATCTAGCTGCACTCAATGCCTACAGAGTCTTCTGTGTTGCTGTTGAAAAAACAGAGAGGCGTCTTTTTCTAATGAAGTTGGCCAAAGAAATGGCAAAGCCCCAAGTGGAACGTCGTTTGAGTTTACCACAAGCAAGGGACAAGGATATTATTAGCAGTATCAAACGGTGTGGATTTGATGATCTGTTAGACAATGGACATCCAGACGTAATACCCGACAGTCAGAAGAGAAAGCGAGGCAGATGCTCCATTTGCCCCCGATCAAAGGACACAAAATACAGTTCAACATGCAAAAGATGTAACAAATTTCTTTGCAAGGAACATTCTGAAATAGTTACTACATGTAAAATACACTCCTGGAAATGGAAAAAAGAACACATTGACACCGGTGTGTCAGACCCACCATACTTGCTCCGGACACTGCGAGAGGGCTGTACAAGCAATGATCACACGCACGGCACAGCGGACACACCAGGAACCGCGGTGTTGGCCGTCGAATGGCGCTAGCTGCGCAGCATTTGTGCACCGCCGCCGTCAGTGTCAGCCAGTTTGCCGTGGCATACGGAGCTCCATCGCAGTCTTTAACACTGGTAGCATGCCGCGACAGCGTGTACGTGAACCGTATGTACAGCTGACGGACTTTCAGCGAGGGCATATAGTGGGCATGCGGGAGGCCGGGTGGACGTACCGCCGAATTGCTCAACACGTGGGCGTGAGGTCTCCACAGTACATCGATGTTGTCGCCAGTGGTCGGCGGAAGGTGCACGTGCCCGTCGACCTGGGACCGGACCGCAGCGACGCACGGATGCACGCCAAGACCGTAGGATCCTACACAGTGCCGTAGGGGACCGCACCGCCACTTCCCAGCAAATTAGGGACACTGTTGCTCCTGGGGTATCGGCGAGGACCATTCGCAACCGTCTCCATGAAGCTGGTCTACGGTCCCGCAAACCGTTAGGCCGTCTTCCGCTCACGCCCCAACATCGTGCAGCCCGCCTCCAGTGGTGTCGCGACAGGCGTGAATGGAGGGACGAATGGAGACGTGTCGTCTTCAGCGATGAGAGTCGCTTCTGCCTTGGTGCCAATGATGGTCGTATGCGTGTTTGGTGCTGTGCAGGTGAGCGCCACAATCACGACTTGTGATGTTACAAAATAAAAGTGATGTTGTTATTCAATGGAAAGTTGGGAATTGAGATTTAGCTTACTGTTTTATCAATCGCAATTGGCGTAAGAATCATGGATTGACCATTGTCATAAAATATTGCATTATGAGATGTGAATAGTTTTTACTTGCGGTTTCGCGTGGCTTGAGGCAGTCTCAACTAGCGTGCTATTGATTAAGAAATTGCGTTATCGTCTTTCTAATTACTTCATGATCGTAGATACGATCATACCCGGTTGTGAAGTTATTGTTATGACAAAACAATTTCCTAAGGGACCAGAAAGTTCTTAAGGGCGCAAAAACAACTGTAACATCACACAAAAGGGAAATTCGATATTAAAGTTGATGCAAGATGACGATAAAACAGTTTTCTTTTTATCAATGTAACACGCACATTAGACTGCTGATCTTGGTGTCTGTAATATTAGCGAAATGCATAATTAAAATGAAAATAATACTGAGGAGATAATAGGAATGAGCACTGCTAAATGATTCAGTATTCCCAGAACAAATATTTATTATAACTAAAACATATATCGTACCTTAAGCTTAATACAACAATGACGGTAGATTTTTATGTCCGTATCATGTCCATTTAGCGCTCTTTTATATAGCCATTGTCTTCTTTGAGTCGCTCGTGCGTCGTCACGGTAAGTTATAACAGTTCTTTACACTTCACTCAACTCAGACATACACGTTTTTATACATTTAGTAAAAATTAGATCAGACTGCCACAAATCTGCGTCCGTCTTACTTCAGAAAAGCAGTACAAGTCTTTTTAGCGCTCAAGGCTTCATTTGTTCTCCAGCGAACAAAATAGTGAAGGATCGCATATCCATCCGTACTTTTCTGTTTATATTGCCGCCCAAAGACGAAGAATTACATTATCTAGAAAATTCCACCGTCGCCATGCGACGCCTTGTTATATATTAATCATTCTTTATAAACAAGTATTTGCCTTCTGGCTGAATTTGCTGTTTTAATTAAGCCAAAAATAGCGAATATCACATTGCCTCCCATGAGGAGAGAGGGAATGCCGAAGGATTACCTCGATCCTCATGTCCTCATGAGATATTCGTGATTTTTGGTGTGACATTTACATAACGTTACTGGCGTACAAAGTACATAAATTGAAATCACATTTATAAACATATATCAGATATTTATCATTTTTCAAAATAAAGTTTTTCATTCTTTGTTCATCAGTCACTTCATTCCATAATACCAAGATTAACATTTATGTGCATATTTAAGTTTGGTCCATATTTGCTTATAACAATAAGTGAACGTTCATTTCGCTCTTCAGGGGATAGAATTCAGAAATTACTTTCTCTTGAGCTTAACAACTAATACATGAGTACAGTGAGTGCTTATTTTCACTAAACTAGAGTGGACAATGTTCGAGCATCTGTTGACTCATTGTGGTTCAATTACAGTTTAATAACGTAGCACTATACTTCGTGATGCTTTCACTTTCTGTGTTAGCTGTCTACGGCGTTCATCATGCAGTACATCTGTCCTTTCCATTGTGGTGCCAGGAATTCAAGTGGTTTCCCGGGTTTTTATTTACAATATGAAACAGAAGAAGTGGAAAATTATTAGTATAACTTACAACCTATTGGATACATTTGTTAAGGATCGGGACTGGTCTGGAGTTTAGGGTCTTCCTATAGTGCACATTCATTTTCTTTGTCCATCAAGAGACAGTGTTATAATTCAATTTAGAAGTGTTCAGGAGTGCCGGTATTAATGGCTTTAAGGCCTGAGTAATCTATCAATCTACTTCTCACTCATCTTAACTTCAACTCAAGAAAATTGCTTAATTTACGTATGAAAATGTAGTCACACAAGTGTAGAAATGTCTTTCCTCCAGCATGTACGATGGAAGTCATGGCGATTAGCAGTTTAAAGTTTGGATTGTTTCGTCACCCACACGTCAGCCACTCACAGCGGCTGCACAGTGTTGCGTGAGCTCCAATACTCAGTATCCGTTCGCGCTAAGGCTGTAACAGAGCTGCTGGTCGTAGATTGCTCCTTTTTTTTGTGAACTTCGTATCACACGAGTGCATCGATACAAACACCTCGCGCGCGTTTTCCATCGGAGGAGCTGGACACTGACGCTGCCTCCATACTTCTCTGTCAACTGCCTCCCATGAGGCTCACAGGTAAGTGACGACGAATGTTTTAGCTGTCGCTGCACTTAGAACAACACTGAACTTTGCGTTGCGCCTGTTGTCGTAGCCTTGACTTCTTTTTACACTTGCAGTACAACACTACCACTAATATACAGTGAACAGTTACTTTTATTATGCACGTCGCACTTTAGTGTGCATCTTCACACAGCATTCGTGCTTAGTTCCTTCGCCGATGGAGTTCATTTACAAAACAATTAATTTTGCAGGTTTCCTCCATTGGTACAGAAAGACTTATATTCTACTATTTACAAAAGGTCACTTACGAGCTAATATTTACAATTAATGGTCACTCCATTTGTTAAGTCCAGTGAACAACTGCTTTATGAATGGACTCTTTATATCTCAAGGTTTACTTTCACTAGTGAACCTAAAAATATTCTTTCAAACTTTCTTTTAAGGGCTTATCTCCTCATTATGAGAACTACAGGCTTCGCAACACTCGTTGCATTTATTCTTTAGTGCACCCAAGATCATTTTCTACTGCCACGCAGCATATCTACTACATAACGAGTACGCATTTAACGCTGAATCTTTTTTTTTTTTTTTTGTGGTTGCCAATTTTTTTTTTTTTTTTTTTTTTTTATAAATTTGAGGGCAGACTGGATAACAATAGGTCTCCCTCTTCGCTTCATGTACTCAGCAATCGTTCTCTGTTAAAAAAAATAGGGTAACGCGTGTCTACTATTTTTCGCATGAATGGAATTACCGACAGTTCACTGGGTTTACGCAACCGGTCCATAACAAACATTACCAAAGCTAGCGAAGTTCATCACGCTACGTGTCTCATTTCTCATAAGCACTGTTTTGCCCCGAAGCACACGTGCCTTTTACAAGTCGACCCTTGGTCTGGGTTAATGAACCAGGATCAAAAGGAACGGGCACAAGGAAAATGGATTTCATAAGAGGAGTGTCTTAGGAGACATTTTTACAATAAAATCTGCATGTAAATAAAATTATCATAATAAACATAGGCACATATATAAATTTCAACGTCTTTCATTACAGCATGCTTTTCTACTTCTACGTCTTACTCTGGTTATAGTCAGAATTAAGTTTAAATATCACTGAATTGCTTGTTCTTTGGATTAGCCTTCAATTAGGGTATTGAATGGTCGCTAGATTACACTACAAATCTTCTGAAGATCTTTACTTGGACTTATTTATGATACAGGGGGCTTGCTGTGTGGTTATTTAGTACCTTTATTCTACTGAAATCAATTCGTGAGCTAACATTCGTCATATACTCTTTATATTGGGCTCAGATCACAGGGAAATAGTATACTTTCATAGCAATTAATGGCCTCGTGGAGTACTTACGCTACATTATTGATGCTTCATGGTTTGCCTCCATTTGTACTGTATTTCACCTTACTTAGTTTACTACAGCTTATTGTCTCCTTGCGTGAACACATGCGGGTTACCACTTGTTTTTTCATTTAACAGCACGCTTTAACTGAACTTTAAGCTATTTCTTCTACTCCTGTCCACTGTCTGGAGTGTTTGAACATGTACCTTTTTTTTTTTTTTTTTTTTTTTTAAGCAGGTAATTTGGGCTTTTATAACAGAACTTCAAGTACTTACATCACTAAAAATAAATCTATCTTCTTGTACCTTGAGAGAAGTGCTTATTTACGCATCCTTCTCCATTTCTCACCTTTACATATTTATATAGCTCCGGGCAATTGCCTCGCAAGCACTTTTTTTTTTTAATACTAACTTAAAATTAAATTGAAATTCTTGGTGCAACCCCAATTTCCTGCTTCAGCTTGTTGAAGAAATATCAGTTCAATGTCCATCACTATAAACAATTTTTTCATACATAGCATTTAATACTTAAAGTTTACATGTAATAGCCGTTACCATGTAGTCAGTGCGCTGTTCAACACAATACTTATCATTAACAGTTCACACAAGGAAATTTCCAGTAAGCAAGAATTCATTTCCACGACAGTATTTAACCACTACCATTATAAAATTTCTTTAAGTCTTGGTGGTGAAATAAGCCTTTTACTCTCCCCGTAGCCGGGTCAGTTAACAAATAACTCCCTATGTGCGGTTTCCTTAAAATAAGGTAAGGACCTTGGTACATATGTTGCCACTTGCGATTTTTCTTACATATTAATGATGGCTTGAAATGAGTCATAAGTAATACCTTTTCACCTACATGGTAATTTACAACTTTGTTTACTTTTTTATCATAGCCTTTCTTCCTTAATTGAGCATTGGTGGTAATGGAACTTAAAGCTTCTCGAATTTTGACATCTAGATCTACCTCAGGGCTAGTTATCTTGGGAAGAGGATCAACCCACTCATTCTGTTCCTTCTTTCGAGATATCAACTCGTGTGGAGTAAAACCTGTGGAAGTGTGTGGCAAATTATTAACTATCTCCTCAAAAGGTGTCACAAAATCAACCCAACGAGTTTGCTTGTCTGGAATGTACGTCCGAACAAATCTGTTAAACTCCTTGAAGATCCGCTCAGTCAAATTCGACTGAGGCCTAAAACGTGATATTAAGATCTGCTTGACATTGTGATGGGCCAAAAACTCACGCCATTTGCGGCAAGTAAAGTTGGATGCATTATCTGAAAGTATAGGTTCGGGGACTCCGAATCGAGGGAAATAGTCATTTTCAAGACAGCGTATAATAGGCGGAGCACAAGATGTCTTCATAACATACATTCGAACGTATTTAGTGAAGTTGCCGAGAACAGCAACGAGGTATTTGACACCTCCCCTACCCATCGGTAGAGGGCCAGCCAGGTCAATGCTAATGAGCTGATTAGGTCTTTCTGCGATGATCGGATTCAATGGAATTAAAGTAGGAATATTCAGAGCTTTCGCCTTTTGGCAGATGACACAGAATTTTAGCAACTTGTGTATCCGACGATGTAGGTTGGGCACATAACAGTAAGTAGCAATCTTCTTTTTACACTTCTCTGGACCATAGTGGCCCCAAGAAATGTGGGTATACCACAAAAGATGTTCGACAAAACTGCTAGGTATACAAACAAGCCAGTTGTCTGATGACACAGAGGTACGATGAAATAATACCTGATTATGAATCTTGAAGAATTTGGACAACTTATGGTTTGGATTTTCTTGAAGAAGTCTGATTACTTTTCCCCACTTAGGATCTGTGCTCTGTAGTGTGTGGATTTGCTTGCACAGTTCCAAGAAATATTTTCTATGAATGGGATCCTGCATAAGAAGAACTTTGTAATTCGACATCTGTTCTACCAACTCACTTGTCTCAGGCAGACCTTCTGGTGAACGAGAAAGTGCGTCTGCAATAATGTTATCCTTGCCCTTTATATACACAATATCAAAATCGTATTCTTGCAGAAATAAACACCACCTGGTCAGACGCGGATGTTGTAATTTACAGGTCAAGAGATACGAAAGTGCTTGATGATCCGTAAACACTTTTATCTTTCTGCCAAAAATGTAATAATTAAACCTCTTGAAGGACCAAATAACTGCAAGTGCCTCCAGCTCAGTAACTGAATAGGACTTTTCACATTCTGTTAAGACCCTACTCGCAAAACTAATCACTCTGATCTGCTCTGTTTCGTCTACTAATTCAATCTGAAACAAACAAGATCCAATTCCAACAAACGAAGCGTCTGAGGTGATACAAAATTCTTTGTCCATTTGTGGATGACAGAGAATGTTATTGTTTACAAGACCATCTTTAATTGCCTGAAAAGCTTTCTGACACTCTGGTGTCCAAATCCAATGCGTACTTTTCTTCAGAAGATTGTGCAAAGCGGGATTGTTCATTACTTGACCAGACAGAAATCGTCGAAAGAAAGACGAAAGACCGAGAAATCCTCTTAGTTGCCTCTTAGTTACCGGCGTAGGGAAATTCTTAATCGCAGACAACTTTTCCGGGTCGGGTTTAATCCCTTCAGGTGTAATCACATGACCTAAAAATTTTACCTCACGTTTTCCAAATTTTGACTTTTTCAGATTCGCTGTAACACCATGTTCTTGAAATCTCTGAAACACCTTTCGTAGAATAGCTAAATGATCTTCCCAGTTCTTAGTGGCTATCAACACGTCATCTACATAAACAGTTACCTCATCCAGAAGTTCAGGTCCTAACACAAAATCGAGAGCAGAAATAAATATTCCCGAGCTTACATTTAAACCAAAAGGCATGACCCTAAACTGATATGAGCGGCCGGCAAATATAAGAGCAGTATATTTTCTGGATTCCTTGGCCAATTTCACCTGCCAATAGCTACTTCTTAAATCGAATGTACTCAAAAATCTAATGCCATGAAATTTTTGCAAGTGCTCCTCAAGTGCTTCAGGCCGAGTCCTTATCGGTACAATTATTTTGTTTATTGATCTGGCGTCCAGTACTAGTCTGACACTACCGTCCTGTTTAAGTACGGACAACAAGGGACTTGAGTACGGCGAATTCGATAACTCGATAACATCCCAACACAGCATTTTCCTAATCTCATGCTTTACAGCTTCTCGTCGGGCGTAGGGTACTGAATAGCTTGCCTTGCAGAACGTTGAGTGGGGAAGCACTTCCATTTTATACTCGAACCCTTTTATTACTCGTGGTTTCTTTGAAAAGATTTTCTTGTAACTTACTAATAAATGGAACAACTCATATTTCTGCTCCCCCCTGAGTTCAGTCGATTCCTTGGCTTTAGCATCGATCTCGTCTGTGTCAGGAAGTAAGTCTTCTTACTCATTGTCATTTATGTCATCCCATTTACTCAGGTCATTTGTCTGATCAAAGCACGGTTTGGCGGTCCTCTGTCGTCTCCAAACCTGATGCAATGTCAACACTGCCTTCACTTTACTCCTTAACAAGTTAACAACAACTTGTTGTTGATTTACGATAAAGGTACACATTCCAGATTCAATATCTATCACTGCTTTTGTTTGTCGAAGAAACTCCATCCCCAAGAGACATGGAACTGACAAGTTCTTTACTATTAGAAAGTGGCAAAAAACCAAAACAGATTCTATCTGCAGTTGAAGCTGCGTCTGTAAACTAACTCTCTGTTTCAATGGACCAATCGCTCCCGATATGGAGCAGCCCTGAATCGGCAATGATAAAACTTTTGAAACAGAAGACACCTGTCTGAAGAGACATGATGACATCACATTGATGTTTGCTCCTGTATCAACAATGGCTGTGATAGGAATGTTGGCAATAGAAATCTTAATCGAAGCCTGGACCTGTTCATCATAAATGTCATTAATGTCTTGAGCTTCTTTGTCACGTGCAAGGTCATCTCGTAAGTCGGTCTCATGGTCGTACCGTATCGCATTAACATACTCAGAATCAGAGTATTCGTTAGTACCCCCACTCAAAATCCGCAGCGACCTCTAGGAGGCTGAAAGGCGCTGCCTCTAATTTTCCGCAGGATGTTTAACCTGTTTGTCATTCATGGCCTTAAGTGTTTGTTCCGTTTCATATTGGTGCTGGTTATGTGGTACAAATGCCGGTGTAAAGGGGTCAAATCCACTGGGTGCATTCACTTGTGAATAAAATACTTGAGACGTCTGCTGTCGCCCGATCTTTTGGTTGCCGGCAAAACCATTTCCTTGTGAAGGAAAGTTCGCATTTGGTGCCATTTGAAAATTGTTCCGCGGTCCTCTATCCTGTGAATAGTTGTTCTTATGTTGTGCTGGGTGGCCTCCGCCTTGCCCATGCCACTTGCTATATTTCGACCTATAACTTTGATTGTACACTGGCCCATTTGAAAAATTACCACTAGATTGTGGAGAATTTCCATACTGCTCAGGCGCAGAATTAAAGGGTGGGTTTCCGTACTGATGTTGTACCTGGTGGTTGTAAATTGGGTGGTATCTCTGCTGATTACTGTAATTGGTTTTCTGCTTCCATTTAAAGTTATTGCCATTTGCGTTTTCATAACGGCTGGCAGGTTGGCAACAGCGGTCGCAGTAGCTCGCTCTCTCCTTCGGCGCATTGTTGTCCGCGTGCGATGCATTCTGCTGGCAGCCAGGGAAGAATTTGCCGCTGCCAACCTTGGAGCGCACATCCTCGCTAATTAAATCTAAGGAATCCAGCACAGAAAGGAATACATCCGTGTCTTCTTCGGACACATTTACTAATTTCTCTCTAATAGACACAGGGAGTTTGCTTTTGAGAATCATAATTACGTCCTTGGAAGAAATCGGAGAATCCCAGAATTTAATTTTTGCTAGATACTTCTCAAAGTATCGCCGGAGACTTCCATGCTTCTCATTGAAAATTTCCGCACCATACACCTCCTTCCTTAATCTTTGCTGTACCCCATTACTCCAAAATTTTGCCAAGAACATTTTCTCAAACTCTTCATAATTCCTACACGTGTCTACCATTTCCGTTCCCCATAATGCTGCATCACCAGAAATAAAGCCAGTGACGAACTGAATACGCTGCCTGTCTGTCCAGCTCCTGGGAAATATGCCGGAAAAATTCTTTAGGAACACGATGGGGTGTATTTCTCGCTTCTGCGGATGAAAAACAGGAAAAGTGCGATGCTTAATCACACTTTCCTCTTGCATTAAACTCACGATTGTGGGCGGATCATTTATTTTCCCTACTCGGGACTCAACAGGACTGTTGTTTTGCATGTAATCAGGCGGTGAACAATAAGGAGTTGACTGACATTCGTCACCGCCTAAAGAGTTGTTCCCTATAGTTTGCGTATGCGTGTGCGGATTTTCTACACAGTTTCTCAGCATTCTGACTTCGTCCACTACTTGCTGCTTCCACTCGGGAAGATCCCGTGTAAGTGTCCTCCGAATCTGTCCCAATTCAGAAACCACTGTGTCTCCAGACTTACCAGGAGCAGCTAAGATTTCATAAGTTACATCCTTGACAGTCTCCCTAAGCTCCTCCCTGACCTTCTTTTCGATAAAAATATCTTTACCCTTTATCCATTCACCGTAGTGTTCCGACAATGCCTCCGTGTGTGCTTTCACGGTGCTCTTAACCTGTTCTTCAATATTGATTGAGTCTATCTGCCTCGACAGATCCTCCACTACACCTTCAATGTCAGATACTGCATTTCTAACTGAGTTTATTTCTTTGGTAGCTGCCTGAATTTTTGTGTTTAATGTTCCAGATACTTCAGCTATTTCACTTTTCACCTGTTTCTGCATTTTCTGAATTTGATCACTGATCTTAGTTTGCACCTCACCCAAATGGGTATTTAATTCAGCCGTAATTTCTTTATGCAGATCTGTTTTGATTGTGCCTAGCTGTGTTTTTAATGATTCACTTACAGCATCTAATCGGGCGTTAACAGTCTCATTTTGTGTTTTTATAGTCTCATTTTGTGTTTTTACTGATTCGCTTACAGCATCTAATCGGGCGTTAACAGTCTCATTTTGTGTTTTTATAGTCTCATTTACTGCGTCAAACTGTTGTTTCAGCATTTCCATTAACGCACCGAGGTCATTTGTAGCTGCAGCGGGAAGAATTTGGACTTTAGGGTCACTTTCCCCTGTTACAGACATGGTTAGTTCAGTTTCCACACGGGAACCTACCGTTCGCGATCGTAAAGGGTATGGGATACTATTAACGTCTTCACTCCCGTCTCCTGTTGTCACCTGTCTCTGTTTACTATCTGCCATTTTCGTCAGTAAACCACGTGCTACGCAAGGCTTTCGTCGTTTGTCAGTGACGTGGTGAGTCCGTTAAGAGCACCACTCTCGCGTGAGCAACAAATGAAATGCTATCTGGCGAGAAGACAAGATGGAACCTAAACGTTTCAGACAAATGAATGAAGATGCTCTTCACTGCAAATTGCACACACTATCCTCCATGTTGAAAATGTAATACAGCTATACTAACAATGGGGAGAAATAATTTCTATTATCAGACTACGAATAATTTTACTTTGAAAGATAAAATAAAGCAGATTTTCTATAGCGGGAAGGAGATAGAAAGGATGTGGATCGACTTGGAAAAGCAACGTTGCTACTGAAGCACTACACTGCGTATGCAAAATTCTGACTTACTTTTTGATGGCTTGAATACCGCTATGTTGTCTCAGCAAATTCACGTCTCTTTTCTTTTCCTTTCTCTCGATAATTAAACTGCGTTATCGACCAGCGTATTTTCTGTCTTACTCACAGATAGATGATGTGTACATGAAACGAGAGAACATTTATTAACACAAGCACATAGAAAATTTTCCAAGAATTTGAACTAATTTTTGGTCAAGTCCCTGTTCGGGCGCCAAGTGTGATGTTACAAAATAAAAGTGATGTTGTTATTCAATGGAAAGTTGGGAATTGAGATTTAGCTTACTGTTTTATCAATCGCAATTGGCGTAAGAATCATGGATTGACCATTGTCATAAAATATTACATTATGAGATGTGAATAGTTTTTACTTGCGGTTTCGCGTGGCTTGAGGCAGTCTCAACTAGCGTGCTATTGATTAAGAAATTGCGTTATCGTCTTTCTAATTACTTCATGATCGTAGATACGATCATACCCGGTTGTGAAGTTATTGTTATGACAAAACAATTTCCTAAGGGACCAGAAAGTTCTTAAGGGCGCAAAAACAACTGTAACATCACACAAAAGGGAAATTCGATATTAAAGCTGATGCAAGAAGACGATAAAACAGTTTTCTTTTTATCAATGTAACACGCACATTAGACTGCTGATCTTGGTGTCTGTAATATTAGCAAAATGCATAATTAAAATGAAAATAATACTGAGGAGATAATAGGAATGAGCACTGCTAAATGATTCAGTATTCCCAGAACAAATATTTATTATAACTAAAACATATATCGTACCTTAAGCTTAATACAACAATGACGGTAGATTTTTATGTCCGTATCATGTCCATTTAGCGCTCTTTTATATAGCCATTGTCTTCTTTGAGTCGCTCGTGCGTCGTCACGGTAAGTTATAACAGTTCTTTACACTTCACTCAACTCAGACATACACGTTTTTATACATTTAGTAAAAATTAGATCAGACTGCCACAAATCTGCGTCCGTCTTACTTCAGAAAAACAGTACAAGTCTTTTTAGCGCTCAAGGCTTCATTTATTCTCCAGCGAACAAAATAGTGAAGGATCGCATATCCATCCGTACTTTTCTGTTTATATTGCCGCCCAAAGACGAAGAATTACATTATCTAGAAAATTCCACCGTCGCCATGCGACGCCTTATTATATATTAATCATTCTTTATAAACAAGTATTTGCCTTCTGGCTGAATTTGCTGTTTTAATTAAGCCAAAAATAGCGAATATCACATTGCCTCCCATGAGGAGAGAGGGAATGCCGAAGGATTACCTCGATCCTCATGTCCTCATGAGATATTCGTGATTTTTGGTGTGACATTTACATAACGTTACTGGCGTACAAAGTACATAAATTGAAATCACATTTATAAACATATATCAGATATTTATCATTTTTCAAAATAAAGTTTTTCATTCTTTGTTCATCAGTCACTTCATTCCATAATACCAAGATTAACATTTATGTGCATATTTAAGTTTGGTCCATATTTGCTTATAACAATAAGTGAACGTTCATTTCGCTCTTCAGGGGATAGAATTCAGAAATTACTTTCTCTTGAGCTTAACAACTAATACATGAGTACAGTGAGTGCTTATTTTCACTAAACTAGAGTGGACAATGTTCGAGCATCTGTTGACTCATTGTGGTTCAATTACAGTTTAATAACGTAGCACTATACTTCGTGATGCTTTCACTTTCTGTGTTAGCTGTCTACGGCGTTCATCATGCAGTACATCTGTCCTTTCCATTGTGGTGCCAGGAATTCAAGTGGTTTCCCGGGTTTTTATTTACAATATGAAACAGAAGAAGTGGAAAATTATTAGTATAACTTACAACCTATTGGATACATTTGTTAAGGATCGGGACTGGTCTGGAGTTTAGGGTCTTCCTATAGTGCACATTCATTTTCTTTGTCCATCAAGAGACAGTGTTATAATTCATTTTAGCAGTGTTCAGGAGTGCCGGTATTAATGGCTTTAAGGCCTGAGTAATCTATCAATCTACTTCTTCCGCTCACGCCCCAACATCGTGCAGCCCGCCTCCAGTGGTGTCGCGACAGGCGTGAATGGAGGGACGAATGGAGACGTGTCGTCTTCAGCGATGAGAGTCGCTTCTGCCTTGGTGCCAATGATGGTCGTATGCGTGTTTGGCGCTGTGCAGGTGAGCGCCACAATCAGGACTGCATACGACCGAGGCACACAGGGCCAACACCCGGCATCATGGTGTGGGGAGCGATCTCCTACACTGGCCGTACACCACTGGTGATCGTCGAGGGGACACTGAATAGTGCACGGTACATCCAAACCGTCATCGAACCCATCGTTCTACCATTCCTAGACCGGCAAGGGAACTTGCTGTTCCAACAGGACAATGCACGTCCGCAATTATCCCGTGCCACCCAACGTGATCTAGAAGGTGTAAGTCAACTACCCTGGCCAGCAAGATCTCCGGATCTGTCCCCCATTGAGCATGTTTGGGACTGGATGAAGTGTCGTCTCACGCGGTCTGCCCGTCCAGCACGAACGCTGGTCCAACTGAGGCGCCAGGTGGAAATGGCATGGCAAGCCGTTCCACAGGACTACATCCAGCATCTCTACGATCGTCTCCATGGGAGAATAGCAGCCTGCATTGCTGCGAAAGGTGGATATACACTGTACTAGTGCCGACATTGTGCATGCTCTGTTGCCTGTGTCTATGTGCCTGTGGTTCTGTCAGTGTGATCATGTGATGTATCTGACCCCAGGAATGTGTCAATAAAGTTTCCCCTTTCTGGGACAATGAATTCACGGTGTTCTTATTTCAATTTCCAGGAGTGTATGTGCAGATGACTATGGTACGGATTCCGGTTAGAATTATGTTTCCTGTTGAATTGTTCATTACATTTTCTGTAAATTTGAAGCCATTTTGAAACATTTATGAGTGAAACAAATTATGACTTAGAGTACTATTGTAACTTCTGATATGTAATTACTCTGCCATATGTAATTTAATTCTACTATGTACATACCTGTTAAAAAGCTGTGAAATGTGTCTAAATAATAAATAAAATGTAAACAAACAGTATTAAACGACAGTACGTTGTTCTCTGAATGATTAGTACACACAGTCAATTATATATTGACTGGGGTCATGTATGACCCCAGATAGAGTACTAGGGAAATTTTTGCAGAGTGAGTCCTAGGGTTAGAGTCTGTATCGTATCTACCTGATTAAGGGATTTAACATTTCACGTTCCGACCCGTAGAGAGCTAGTTTTATTTCTTCTGATGACCACATCCTACTGAGCAGTCTCCATCCGTAGATACAAATGGAAAGCTATTTGAGCCAACAGGATGCCATCAAAGTATGGGAAAGTAATGCATGCCCTAGAGAAATATAACGGCTGTAGTTTTCTCCTGTTTTCAACCGTTCGCAACACCAATATATCACGGCCTTTTCGACTAAATCACATAGCTACATCTGTCGATCATCCTGACTGGTGTCCCTACAACTAATGGAAAGGCACTTGCCCCTCTTCAGGAATGACATGTTAGTCTGACTTCTCTCCATACGGGATACGGAACGGCTATCTGTATTAAACGTAAGGAAACTACCCCACCTCGTCAAGGATCCATGAGCAGTATTCGATTTGCGCAGTGGGTCTAATGAAACCTGAGAGAAAAAAGTGAATACCCTTTGAAGGCATTCAGTTTAGTCAAGTAATCACCTTGTACTACAATGCACGCTGCACTTATGTGATGAATATAAAATTATTAGGCGTATTCTTGGGGACCTCCATGTCACACACCACCATTCGTTTCGTGAAAGCTGCAATGTCGTGTGTTACGTTCAAAATTGTTTACGTATTTTTTAACTAACTCCGACTTCATACCTTCACAAGATATTAATGAATGGTTAACATAGGAAAAAAGTATGTTACGAGCACACATATTTATACGTTCTGAATAATGTAACCGTAGTAATAAAGTATTGTTCACGTATTCTGAGTTCCCAAACTTCCATTATTTTTATTATTTCGTTCACTTAGAATGCAACAGCCATTGCGAAATGTTTTAGGCAAAGGCCAAAATATAATAAGGGTTTGCGAGAACATTGCCGCAGTATGTGTTAGAAATACTTACTGTCCAGTTCTAAGCACAATTTCGTATCGACTAATATCTTGAAAAAATCCGCAGTGGCTAGTATGATTAACAAATTCTGTCTCCCATGTTTCAGCTACCGTTGCAGTGCCCATCTATCAGTAACACTCAAAAAATCAAGAGAAATAAAAAAATGGAAACTCTAGTTAGGAATATAAAAAATATAAAGAAAAGATAAATTTCTACTTCACTAGTCATCTTTACGATCAGCGGCAATTTATCTTTCCCTTATACTGTTAAAAATCAAGAAAAGTTACGCACATTCTTAATTATATCTTGCGTCTGTTTCTTCTTTACAATGTTCAACTCGTTAGCAGCAGTAATTGTGAGAAAAGTGAAAGCAAGTGGTACTAAGAATAGGGAACGTGGAGGATTAAAGGACTACAACAGAGATGGACGCCAAGTGTGCTTGCAGGAGATGCTCCGTTTGTATTCTATGTGCACATCTGGCGTCCCACGAGTGGATAGTAGAGGCAGTTCTGTTACCTGCATTTATAGCGCGCGTTGGCATCCTGAGAGCGCAGTTTTTGCTGCTGGTCTGCGCAGGTGCGGCGCCCGGACCGTAAGGAAACGGCAGTAGACCGCTGATATGGCCGCCCATACGGAATTCGCGGCGCGTATGCAGCACAAAGGAGCAGCCGGTGCGCAGCCTGGACGGCGCCGTTAAGATAAGCGGCCTGTGGGACGGAACGCAACCGAACGTAACGTAACATAACGAAACGCCGCGGCATTGCCACCTGTGTGGCTCGAGCACGTGCTGCAAACTACTCCTCGGCTTGCGAAGTGCGGGGGAATTCCGAATGTGTGTGGCGAAATCTGGCACTGCAGTAGCAGGTTATGGTCATATTCACTCAGTTTTCACATTCCGAGTTTAAATTCCAGATCCAAATGGAAATTAGAATGAAGGGAATACTGAATTTCAAAATACTAAATGTACGTTAGCACAGGAAACAACAAGAACGACGAGTCACGACGGAACTTCCCGAAAAAGGACGCTGAACCGTAAAATTACTACTGGTTCACCAAAGGGTTATAATCTCAATCAATACACAAAATGTAAAGTGGAAGTAGGTGCCAAAGAATAGCTGGTGAAATTACACACAATTTTCAATAACACTTTTTATTCAAATTTGGTCCAAGACTTTGCGATATTTAAAAAAAAATAACCATTTAACAAATAGGTCACAATTTACGATAGGAAAGGACTTTTAAATTATTAAATTATTATAAAAAATTTCACGCCAATAAAAGGCAAGTGCAGGCAAGCAATTTAACGTATACAAGGCGACGCTGTATAATATTTCTAGCTCAGCTAAATTACAGGTGAATTTCACTCCATTCATTAAATGGCGCAGAATCTAACTTGTCTGCAACATATCAAGACAATCCTGTTTACAAAAGTTCTCAAAATAGAAAAACCAAAACGGATGCGTCATGCACACCGTTGTGTGTGTGTGGGGGGGGGGGGGGGGGACACTCGCAGTTAATAACATTAACATTTCCAAAAAATATAAAAAAAACAAATTTTACTAATTTCTGCAAGTTAACTTACGGCAAACACACACGCTTGCCAGGTAGGACTTGCGAACTTTTACAACATTCTACTTTCAAGGCCACAAGTTCTACCCGTAATAAAATGGCGAACTTTTGCATGGCAAGTAAACACACTAATAGCCAACTACCTGTATAAAACACATAAGCACGTTGAGTAAAAGCCTTAAAAGGTATTGAATTGGAAAAACTCTACTGTTTTTGCTGAGTAGAAACAGTATAAAATAATCGACAACGGCGTACATTAACAACCTTGCTGAATTATAGCCAAATATACATAAACACAAATTTACGTAAGTTACAGCTTCCAGATGAGCAGGAATTCGTTATGCAATTGACTATTTATTTCCACGAGGCAAAAGGATTTTTTCTTCTTTCTTAGAGTACCTTTTACACGTGAGTCTAGAAATACTAGTTATGGCAGGCGAAAGTATGGATCAACACTTAGTGCCTTGAATTTTAACAGTACAGTCGTTGTTGCCTTAGACTTTCACAGACATGGCAGAGGCTAACAGCCGAATAAACCCGTAGGTAAGCTGGGAGGGGAAAGAAGCAATCCGAACCACAGATTTACTCTGACTACCCCCTTTTCGTCCTCAAAAGGGGACAAAAGGACCACCCTTTCCAATATTACTACCTTCCCGCGGGTGGGCAGACGAGAATGAATGGCGGGAAACCCCCAAAAAATACGGCTGGTATAATTATCAAAAATAAGTAAATTGAGTTCAATTAAACTTCATAAAATCTGTTAACAATCAATACTCAACTTCTGGTGCGTCAGGACTCCCAGGACTGAACCAACACAGCACCTCCAAATGCTCTGCCGAGCCGCCCGCTGCCAGCCGTTTCAACGGACGCAGTAGGGCGCACCGATTTTCTGAACCTCCTCGCCGGTGGACAGCATACGGCCGAACTGCAAATTAGGCCCCTTGCGGACCCACGCTTAGGAAGAATCCTTTCGCGACGAGCAGTTAACGCCCCATACCACGGAGTCGCTGCTCGCGTCGCTTACGCTGATGCCGCGGTCTGCGTGCTGTCCCTCTAGCACCGGCAGAGAAGTCGATTCTTGATGCCCCGACTGCCACCTCTCCACGACAGCCCATACAGCCACTTCTTAAACCCACGCGAACAGCCCACTTTTCCCCTCTCCCGCTAGAGGGAGACACCTAAGCCTTCAAATGCGACAACGGCGCCACCGCCAGAAAACGGAGGGTGACTGCTTCACGGTACGCGCTGCGGCGCGCTTTTCAAAGCTAACTTTACTACGGCTCCGACCCAAATCAGTAGGTATGATGTACATCTAGAAACAAACAATTTAAAGATAAATGGATGATTTATTCAAGAGAAAGAGCATAACAAATTGAACAAGTCAGTACCAAGTTGGTCACCTGTTGCTCTTACGCAAGCAGTTATTCGGCTTGACACTGATTGATGGGGATGCCCTCCGGAGGAATATCGTGCCGTATTTTGTCCAGTAGGCACACTGGACAGTCAAAATCCCAAGCTGGTAGGAGGGTCCCGCCTGAAGTGCTCCAAACGTCCTTAACTGGGAAGAAATCCTGGACCTTGCTGTCCAATTTAGGGTTTGGGAAGCTTGAAGATAAATAGCAGAAACCCCTTCCATGTGTGTGGGTGAACATTATCTTACTGCATTGAAGAACCATGGTGGACTGCCATGAAGGGCAGCATAACGGAGCCTAGAAGGCAGTTGATGTACCGCTGTGCCTTAAGGGTGTCGCGAACGACAAACAGTAAGAAAAGAAATTTGGTCCCAGGCCATCACTTCTGGTTGTCCAGAATACGGCGAGCGACCGTGAGGTTGGTATCCCAATGCTGTCTGGGGCTTCTCCAGTCACGTCCTTCAGTGTGGTATATTATTGGCTGGAGTAGAGTTGGCTTCAGTGATGAGACCCGCCTCCAACTGAGCCCCGATGACAAGCGAAGGCGTGTTTGGAGAAGCCCTGGAGGGCGCCAGGATAGCAACCTGACTGCCGCCCGTCATGTGGCCCAACGACCAGGTGTTATGATCTGGCGTACCATTCCATTTCCTAGCTGGACCCCTTTGGATGTGCGACTCCCCTACAGCATAGTGCTGCGCCGTCGATATTCTAAGCCCCGTTTTGTTTCCCTTCATGGCAAGCCATCCTGAGCAAGGTGATTCCCGCCTGCACACGGCAGTAGTTTCTATTTCTTTTGTCTGAACTTGCCAAATCCTGCCTGGGGTAGTAAGATTGCTGAATCTGCCAGCAACTGAGAATTTTTGGAGCATTACGGGCAGCCCCCTGCGTCCAGCTTGGGATTTTGACGATCTGATGCGTCAACTGGACCAAATTTGGCATGATACTCCACGGGAGGACATCTAACAACTCTGTCAGACAACGCCAAGCGAAATAACTACCAGCATAACGGCTGGAGGCAGACCAACACGTCATAGACTTGCTCAGTTTGTAAGGCTTCTTCTCTTGAATAAATCTACCAAAATTTTATGATGTGATTATTAGCTTTTTTTAGCATGTGTACTTCACATCTATTCATTTCTACTCATTAAGATATTCTTTCGTTGTACCTCGTTATTCTTCCTTTTTCTTGTGTCCTAGAGTATACATTCATTGTAAGGACGTCTTTTCTGAAAGCATATATAGGGTGTTACATAAACGTACGGCCAAATTTTCAGGAAACATTCCTCACACACAAATAAAGAAAACATCTTATGTGGACATGTGTCCGGAAATGCTTTATTTCCATGTTAGAGCTCATTTTAGTTTAGTCGGTATGTACTGTACTTCCTCGACTCACCGCCAGTTGGCCCAATTGAAGGAAGGTAATGTTGACTTCGGTGCTTGTGTTGACATGCGACTCATTGCTCTACGGTACTAGCATCAAGCACATCAGTACGTACCATCAATAGGTTAGTGTTCATCACGAACGTGGTTTTGCAGTCAGTGCAATGTTTACAAATGCGGAGTTGGCAGACGCCCATTTGATGTATGGATTAACACGGGGCAATCACCGTGGCGCGGTACGTTAGTATCGAGACAGATTTCCAAAAAAGAAGGTGTCCCGACAGGAAAACGTTCGAAGCTATTGATCGGCGTCTTAGGGAGCACGAAACATTCCAGCCTATTACTCGCGACTGGGGAAGACCTAGAAAGACGAGGACACCTGCAATGGACGAGGCAATTCTTCGTGCAGTTGACGATGACCCTAATATCAGCGTCAGAGAAGTTGCTGCTATACAAGGTAACGCTGACCACGTCACTGTATGGAGAGTGCTACGGGAGAACCAGTTGTTTCCGTACCATGTACAGCGTGTGCAGGCACTATCAGTAGCTGATGGGCCTCCACGGGTACACTTCTGCAAATGGTTCATGCAACAATGTGTCAATCCTCATTTCAGTGCAAACGTTCTCTTTACGGATGAGGCTTCATTCCAACGTGATCAAATTGTAAATTTTCACACTCACAAATTGTAAATTTTCACAATCAACATGTGTGGGCTGACGAGAATCCGCACCCAACTGTGCAATCACGTCATCAACACAGATTTTCTGTGAACGTTGGGGCAGGCATTGTTGGTGATGTCTTTATTGGGCCCCATGTTCTTCCACCTACGCTCAATGGAGCATGTTATCACGATTTCAAACGGGATACTCTACCTGTGCTGCTAGAACATATGCCTTTACAAGTACGACAAAACATGTGGTTCATGCACGATGGAGGTCCTGCACATTTCAGTCGAAGAGTTCGTACGTTTCTCAACAACAGATTCGGTGACCGATGGATTGGTAGAGGCGGGCCAATTGCATGGCCTCCACGCCCTCCTGACCTCAACCCTCTTGACTTTCATTTATGGGGGCATTTGAAAGCTCTTGTCTGCGCAACCCTGGTACCAAATGTACAGACTCTTCGTGCTTGTATTGTGGACGGTTGTGATACAATACGCCATTCTCCAGGGCTGCAACAGCGCATCAGGGATTCCATGTGACGGAGGGTGGATTCATGTATCCTCGCTAACGGAGGACATTTTGAACATTTCCTATAACAAAGTGTTTGACGTCACGCTGGTACGTTCTGTTGCTGTGTGTTTCCATTCCATGATTAATGAGATTTGAAGAGAAGTAATAAAATGAGCGCTAACATGGAAAGTAAGCGTTTCCGGACACATGTCCACATAACATATTTTCTTTCTTTGTGTGTGAGGAATGTTTCCTGAAAGTTTGGCCGTACCTTTTTGTAACACACTGTATTTGTTGTGGACTCCCACACGTAGATGATACACAGTATGGAGGAGAACGTAATTGCTGCAAAATAATGCTGAAAATGAGACCGGCAGCTGGAGTAGCAAATGAAGAGGCACTTAATGGAAAAGAGGTTTATATCTCAACTCGTCGAAGTTGTGGGATGGGTTGAAAGGACACATCCTGAAGTAGTTAATTTTGTAATTGGAAGCATATGAAGGATTAAAAATTATAGGTGAGAGCAAGGCTGATTGGACTAAGCAGATTCGTATGGATGCATGGCGTAGCTGCCACAGAGATTTCTGAAGACTTCTACAAGATAGATTAGTGTGGAGAACTGCATCATAGCAGTCCTATGGTTTATAACAAGGATAACAGGAACACCAATGCCAGGAGAATCTTGAAACCCGGGCAAAGCAGATAAAGATCTTAGTAACCCAAATACAAGCCCGCCCGGTTAGCTGTGCGATCGAACGCACTGCTTTCCGAGCGGGAAGGCGTGCCGGTCCCCGGCACGAATCCACCCGGCGGATTAGTGTCGACGTTCTGTGTGCCGGCCAGTCTGCGGATGGTTTTTAATGCAGTTTTCCGTCAGACTAGGCGGATGCGGGCTGGTTCCCCTTATTCCACCTCAGTTACACTATATCGGCGATTGGTGCGCAAGCACTTTCTCCACGTATGCGTACACCATAATTACTCTACCACACACACATTGAGGTTACACTCGTTTGGTGTGAGACGTTTCCGGAGGGGTCCACTGGGAGCCGAACCGCACAATAACTCTGGGTTCAGTGTGGGGCGACGGTGGGTGAGTGGACTGCTGTAGCCTGTTGTGGGGTAGTGAACCACTGAGGGCTACTGCGGGGAAGAAGCCACTCAGTCACATCTAGGCCCCCGTTCCATACAATACAGTACAAGAAAAAAAAAAAAAAAAAAAACTTGAAAATCATTTTAGTTTTCTCTTCAAAAATGAGAGCTGACAACCTATGGATAGAAAAAGAGAGTAAATTTATTTCTACAATTCTGTCCCTCAGCCCAAAAACTTTCGAGACTGGATTTCTAACAAACAGAGAAATGTGAAGATTGTTATTTTAATGCTTCTGCCTAGTCTGCCTCCACTTGAGTACAATGAACAAAACGTTCATACAATAATGTGAAACTGCCGGATGAGTCCCTCTTTGGGGTGTTTAGCTTGTGCTTCACGTTGGCTTAAATGCCAGATATGTCAACAAAGCGCGGACCCTTCATATGGACTCCTGCATTTTTAATTTTATTTCCAGGTTCGTATTGATAACATTAATTCTGTTCATCCAGGATGATAATTTTCCAAAAAAGAATTATCTGCGTTTTGCTACTCAATCAAGTCGTGGCTGGCGTCAGTTCGTAGTTTTTATTTGGGAGTGAAGGTGTGCAGGACGACTTTTGCAGTAACATTCATCTTGTTCAAAACATACTGGAAACTATGTTGAACATTATATTTAGAGATGTAACTCCATTGCGACTTTTGACACAACAGCGTTGACGCACCACTATTTAACAGTGCTTGCTCACAACTAACTGGCGTAATGGACATCTGTTGTTTACAGTTGTTTAAGCTGCTGCCGTGGTTTCTGTGCTGACGTTTGTTTTATGGCAAAAACAAACTCTGTCTCAAAACTTTTTTAACAAACTTATTTCCTGCGTTTTCAGAATTATTAATATGTAATTTTTCGAGGAATCGCTTTGTGAATGTAACCCCTTTCTTCAATCATTTTCCATAACAAACACTTTTCCGTACTCTTACACCATTATGAGTGTCATTTCCTTTTGTTCTGAAAGAGTGAAAAATAGAGAACTAAGTATAGTCACACTTAAACCCGAAATTTCTCTACCAGGAAGAGTCGTAAATATTTTATAAAATGTGTTAAAATACATTGAAAACATATTTTAATTTCTTCTGAAGTCTCTTACACTCTGCAATGATGGCACTGTTGGTAAATTATATGTTTTACATCTTGTACACTTTTGTAGCCCCAGTTGCTGCTGAAATCACTGTATGTCTCCATGAAAACAGCAATTCATTGCTTCAGCACTGTTCTACGGTCATTACTTTATTCTACGTTATGTACCTTTCTGAATATCTGAGTTCATTGTTTCTCTTTAAAAGGATGGTGTACCTTCATAGAAACTTCGCTTAAAAACTGAAAACAACCTGTTATAGACAGTAGCTGTCGGTTTATTTCTGCCGCTTTCATTACATATTTAACTCGACAATCACTCATTCCTTTGCTGAATTCAAAGGGCCTCAGCGAAATGAGGTCAGGCGTAAGCACAGAAAAGGGAGCTCCCGAAAATTAAAATATTCACATTCAATTCTACTTTGAAATTAATGAAAAAGGTAAACACATTTCACTGTTAGAGAGTTGTAATTTTAACCGTTAAAGTATCTAGTGCCCACACAATATGATAGTAGCAATCTGTTTAAGCTTACCTCTCAATTTGATAGTTGTCATCTTGTAACTTGTACTAGTCACATACTGCAACGTTATAAGGAAATACATAAATACCATCAAAAATGGAACCTCATTAGATCTGTGCTATCATTATTGTACACGAAATTGGTGTATCTTCTGGAAGCTACAAGAAGCCACTTTCTCTGACCCTTCAGACCCGCGTTGTTACGGAGATAACCTTACTAGGTGCTTTACAAATCACCTGCCACTTCGTGAATTTTAATCAAGCCTATCTTGACTCAGGTAATTGCTACTCAGCTTCCACAGAAAGCGATAAGCGGAGATCGCAATAAAATGTCCGATGCTAGTCTGTTAAGGATGGCCCGGCAACAGACTGAGCAATCATTCCAATGAGGCCCACCTCTGCACTATGGGATCACGGAGACGCCAGCCCAAACGAGTATCTCTACCAACTGAACATCACAGGATACACTGGTTAACGTGGACACATTGGTACGTGTTGAACGCTCAAATCGGAGAAACAGATCACCAAAACTGATGAGTGGCGCTAGTATGCGCTAATAGAAGGATGCGATTCCGTGGAAAACTCATTAGGCGATGCCAACATGTTTGCCTGCGATGAAGTGGGGAATCTTTCACAGCTGAACGATTCAGGAACTCAATGAAAATGCACATTGGCGACCACACACACGATGCCCCCTCAGCCAAACTACAGACTGCTTCCATGAAAACTGAGTCTCATTCTGCAGCCACGGAGGGTGGTGAAGGGGTTGGAGGAAGGAAGCTTGCTTTGTTCCTTTTTCCCTCTCCATAACACCTGACCCTCAATATCACTGAGCAGACATGGCGTGCTGGCATCCATCATGAACCCAACAGTGAACGAATCCTTCGACTTGGAAGTATTTCTTTCCCATAGCTTCGCAACACTTAGCTAGGAAAATAAATAACATTAAAGATAATATCGGAATTTTATTAGTTATTAAGTATTAATGCTTGTTTCATAACTGTGTGTATGAAGCCGAGACGATCGAGAGAGAAAAGTAACTGATGATGATTATGTATAGGGGTACTTTCTCCTGAGTCTGACAGCTTAGTAATGACGTCAACACTTTGCAAATTATCCCCGTCTTGACGCCTTCGTTAAAGTTCTATGCGAAACTGGTGCTAAGAAGTCACTAGTCTGGAAACCTAAGATCCAAAAGCCAGAGCGGTTTCTTCAGAAGTGGCTGATCACTACAAATAGATCCACTCTTGACAGTGGACTTTTACTCATCGTTTAGGAGTCTTCAAATAGGATACAGAGGCAGCGCTGTTTCTCGCTTTTATGCTAGATTTCAAAGGGACAAAAGGCGCTTTCGCGATCGGTACACTCGGCCACCAGACCGCATGAACCAAAAGTCAAGATGACTAGGTGACCAAGTGCTGAAACCTCAGTAGCTTAGTGATTTTAGTTTTTAAAAGCGGGCTGCGGATTACGTTTGACGGTGCATTAAATTCGCAGAAATACGGTAGTAAAGGTATTCAGAAATTATCCTTTAGTAAATTGAAATTGTTTTCCAGTGACTTTACTTACCTACGGTGGTCATACAGTTTCACTGTACTGTGTATTTTCCGTAGTTTTTGCAAAATATGACTGTATGTAAGTTGACAACAACTCACGCAGCCTAATATGTGGCGAAAGTCGAAGACAGATAAGAATTACGAGGTGCTGTGGCATTGCTTAGCTTATACTACGTCTATCGTTGCTCTTTGGAGCCTTTGATTAGAAAGAAGTAAAAGCTATCGACAGAACGTGTGAGGGCTAACGTCCCGTCGATAAAGAGGTCATTAGAGAAGGCGAGTATGCAAAAGGAAACGGAGCGCATCCTTTCCAAAGGCACCAAGAAAGAACTCGTTTCAGTCTAATTAAGGTAACTAAGAAAGACCTGAACCAGAACGTCTGTTCCGCTATGTGCACGCGGCTCGTGCAGACTGCGAGTCCACAAAGTTAAGCTGTGCGCCACGTCGTCCAGTGGGGAGAGAAGAGGAAAGAGAGCGAAAGCAGAAATTAGTTACTCCTGCTGCCGCTGCGGTCCATTGTGCTAAAAGTGATGTTTATGTCTTTGAAACTGACGATGCGACGATACACAAATTAAGTTATTTATCTACTAATGTAGTATCTAGATTCTTATGTCATTACAACAACTCACAGCGTCACAAGAAAATGCAGCAGGCAGAACAAGAAGAGGAAAATGGTTTTGTATACTGTCACAAACTCCGTTCCATAAATATGAACACGGTCGACTGCAGCAGCAGCAGGAGTAGCCGATATCCGGTTTCACTTCCTTGCCTCTTCTTTCTACACTGAGCGACATGGCGCACTGCTCACGGATCTAGACTCGAATTGTACAAGACTCGGATTGAGAGGGCATGTGATATTATTTCAGTCTTTACAAGTCGAGTCAGATGTGGTAGCATGACGTTGAACCCCCTGGAGGCGTGAACTGATTCGAATGGGAAGCGCATTATAAAGTTTTTGTACCCTCTCCTGAGGCACACCGGTGCAGTACTATTGTAACAAGTCCTTCATCTACATCTACATCTAAATTTTCATACATACTCTGCAGGCCATGGTACGGTGCGTGGTGGAAGGTACCCTGTACCACGGCGTTTCCTTTCCTGTTTCAATCGCGAACTGACAGAGGGAAAAACGACCAACTGTATGCATCCGGACGAGCAATCATTTCTAGTATCCTATGTGCGGTCCCCTTTACAGGTGAACACCTCTTTCATGAAATCCTCCCAATAAAACGAAGTCGACTATTCGCCTTCTCTACCGCAGTACTCACATGCTCGTTCCATCTCATACCGCTTTGCAACGTTACGCAGAGACATTTAAACGACGTGACTGTGTCAAGCAATTTACTGCTAATGCTGTATCAGAACATTACTGGTTTGTTTTTCTTACTTCTCGGGATTAACTTACAGTTTTCCACATCTGGAGCCAGCTGCCATTCATCACACCATCTATAGATTTTGTGTATGTCATCTTGTATCATCGTACAGCCACTAATCTTCGACCGGTTCCCTTACTCCATAACACCGTCAGTAAACAACCGCATACTGCTCCCAACCCCGTCCGCTGGATCAAAATGGTTCGAATGGCTCTGAGCACTATGGGACTTAACATCTGAGGCCATCAGTCCCCTAGAACTTAGAACTACTTAAACCTAACTAACCTAGGGACATCACACACAATCATGCCCGATGCTGGATTCGAACCTGCGACCGTAGCGGTCGCGTGGTTCCAGACTGAAGCGCCTAGAACCGCTCGGTCACACCGGCCCGCTCCGCTAGATCATTTTATTGTATAGAAAACAATAGCGATGCTCTCATACTTGTCTGTGGCACTCCTGATGATAACCTTGCCTCTGATGAACACTGCCGGCTGGAGTGGCAGAGCGGTTCTAGGCACTACAGTCTGGAACCGCGCGGCCGCTACGGCCGCAGGTTCGAATCCTGCCTCGGGCATGGCTGTGTGTGATGTCCTTAGGTTAGTTAGGTTTAAGTGGTTCTGAGTTCTAGGGGACTGATGACCTCAGAAGTTAAGTCCCACAGTGCTCAGAGCCACTTGAACCATTTTTTTGATGCACACTCCCCATCGAGGACAACATACTGGTTGTGTAGCATAAGAATTCTTCGAACCACAGTCGAATGGTCCTTCATTCGTTAACAGTGTGCAGTGGGGTACCGTGTTAAATGGTATTTGGATACCTAGCAATGTGAAATCTATTTCCGTTCATCCATAGTTCGCAGTATATCCGGTCAGAAAAGGGCAAACTGAGTTTCGCACGAGCGATGCTTTCTAGGACTCTGCTGATTCGTCGACGTGAGCTTTTCGGTCCCTAGCAAATTTGTTATATTCGAATTTAGAATCTCTTCTAGAATTCTGCAGCAAACTTATGTTAACAATATTTGGTCAGTACTTTTGCAGTTTCGTTCTTTTACCCTTCTTACATAGAGGAGTCAAGTGCCCCTTTTTTAGCTACGCAGTTCATAGCGGCATGTGCCGTGATTGGAAGAGCATTGTCCAGTTTAAAAATGGCACCATGACAGCCGCGTGGAGTGGCCGCTTGGTTAGGGGCACGATGTCACTAATCGTGCGGCCCCTCCCTCCGGAGGTTCGAGTCCTGCCTCGGGCTTGGATGTGAGTGTTGTCCTTAGAGTTAAGTTTGTTTAAGTAGTGTGTAAGTCTAGGGACCGATGGGCTCAGCAGTTTTGTCCCTTAGGAATTCACATACATTAGAACATTTGAACAGCGCCGTGATAGTTTCGTGTGAAATGTAACAGACGTGGGCACAGGACGTCCGTAACATTCAGTCGTCCCGTCAGAGTTCCCTCAGTCACTAGCAGCTGTGTTCTGAAGTCACAACCGATGACCTCCACACCATGACGCCTCGAGTACCGGCTCTGGCTCTTCAAATCACTGGGAGAATGCTTTCTCCAGATTCCCGCCATATTCGTCGACGATAGTCATCCAGGTGAGTACAGATTCCGATTGATCGCTGAATACAATCATACTTCATTCAACAGCAGCCAATGCTTCCTGATCAAGGTACGACTCCAAATACAACCTTTTGTGTTTGCGGTATTTATGGCAGGCCATGCCTGAGAAGATAATTCCCCCGTTTATTTGCTACTAGTCTCAGAGAACGGCTGTTGATAAGATACCGATACATCAACATTTTTTCTAAACAAAGTCTACATACATCACGATATTTTGTAACAAATATATCGATATCGAAATGGGAATATCGAGAGCAGGCATTTTTATTTTATATTATACATCTTAACAATTTTCGATAAATATCTGTGGTTCTTCTTTCGGAATTCTAGTATAACGTAATTTTCCTTTCACTGTTTGAAGGAGTCTTGTTACTTTTTGAGTTTTCATCACATCCAGTCTTTCTCTTTGAGTGTGTGAAGCAAGTATAGGTGGCACATAGAAGAGGTCCGATTGCACTGGGGCTGGTGGTGTGAATGGAATAAGAAGATATCCGACGTGAAGAAATAGGACTCCAAGTGAGTAAAAATAAATAAATTTTAACGAAACCAGTGTGCTATTTCTTCACATCGGCGTTCTTCAAAAAAGTTGCTGAAACTGATGAACAGTAATCTAAATGACAAGATTTGTCTTTGCGGTGGACGGAATCGTGTGAGAGGAAATGCTGACGTGATCGGCGGTCGGTGCTACCAACAGAAACTGCAACGTTTAACTTCACCATACAATTTTGACACTAAAGTTGCTGGGTCACTAGCGTTTGTAGAAATGGAAAAACAGGGAGGTCGACATGAAGTGTTCCAGACAAATCTGATATGTGACGAAAGCGAACGACGGACCAAACTGACACCTTTTATTGTGCTGCCTACCTGCAGTTACCTTTGTTTGTAAAGTAGTGTTTCTTTTTCCTTTCAATTCTTGCTCTAATGGGGATAAGCAGGCTCCTAGTTTGTTGATGTACGGAATACCTAACAATAAATCAAAACTTATATATACAGCTCTAAAACTGGCAGTATATTTATAATGTGCAGCCGATATTTGTTTTTGACCGGTACGTCAATATTTTTTGTCGATACATTTTTTCGATATATTGCGCCATTTTGATATTTTTTAAATATCGATATATGAGATTCCCGATATTTTTAAAAGTATCAACAGTCCTAACTCAGGCTGATGGTGCGAGTTGACACACAGTGTTCCAGGAAGTCCGTTTGTTGTTCTTGTACCACAGGCACATATGAGAGGAGGTTATGACGTGCCTGGTGCACAACACGGATGTTATGATTGTGGGGGTCAGATATGACCAACGGAAATTCTGACCAAGAATGTCTACCCTCGTGCTGCGATGCAATCCAACAATGGGTGAATGTCTGAAGAAACTGACTCAATAGTGTAACGAAATTAAGCCATAACATGCCATGTTACCAGGTTCTTTCATGAACTGAGTCATATTTGAAGACAACGGTTCTCAGGTATGTACTTTGCTTAATTTTTACCGCGAATGCCGATTATTTAAACTCAAAAGTTCCTGTTTCACTTCCAAACTTAACGAAAGTAACCACGTCAGAGTTTGGCAACACAGACCGAAAGAACATAAATCACGAGAACTGCCGTAAATAAAATTTTAAGTAAATAAGGAATGGCTATAATTTTGTTCAGTTATAGCTCTAAGAACCAAATTAAGTCGCACTTGGTCCTGAGTATTTCGTAATATGATGTCTTAATGAATGTCATCTCAGTTTACGTGGCTCTCAGCTTTCAGTTCCAAATTCCCACCTGCTGCATGCCTTGCACCAGTAGCACACGAGCCGCGTTACTGGTAATAGTCAGCGCTCAGAATTTAACGACGGACACCACAACGTAACAAGGCCTGGCACACTCTGTTCACATCCATAAAAGCACACGCCTCCAAAAGAATACGTAACACATATGTAGTAACAACTACATTAAAATAAATGGATAAGAGACAGAAAGTAAATAGAAATAACTTCTATTAAGGGTGAACTCAACGCACTGTGAACACATTTTACAGAATCTGCATTTACCTTCAAGGAAATCAAATTTGTCACAAAAGAGACTGAAATTAAAATGGAAACTACATGAAATGCTTCCAGAATGAGATTTTCACTCAGCAGCGGAGTGTGCGCTGATACGAAACTCCCTGGCAGATTAAAACTGTGTGCCCGACCGAGACTCGAACTCAGGACCTTCCCTTTTGCGGCCAAGTGCTCTACCATCTTTTTTTTTTTTTTTTTTTTTTTCTTTTTTATTGATTTTTTCTTTTATTTGAAAAGAACGCTTCACGATTTTGCGTGTCATCCTTGCGCAGGGGCCATGCTAATCTTCTCTGTATCGTTCCAATTTTAGTATATGTACTGCCGAAGCAAGTACACCATCTGAGCTACCGAAGCACGACTCACGCCCGGTCCTCACAGCTTTACTTCTGCCAGTATCTCGTCTCCTACCTTCCAAAAATTACAGAAGCTCTCCCGCGAACCTTGCAGAACTAGTACTCCTGAAAGAAAGGATACTGCAGAGACATGGCTTAGCCACAGCCTGGGGAATGTTTCCAGAATGAGATTTTCACTCTGGAGCGGAGTGTGCGCTGATATGAAACTTCCTGGCAGATTAAAACTGTGTGCCCAGGAAGTTTCATATCTGCGCACACTCCGCTGCAGAGTGAAATTCTCATTCTGGGAACATCCCCCCTGTGGCTAAACCATGTCTCCACAGTATCCTTTCTTTCACGAGTGCTAGTTCTGCAAGGTGTCGCAGGAGAGCTTCTGTAAAGTTTGGAAGGTAGGAGACGAGATACTGGCAGAAGTAAAGCTGTGAGGACCGGGCGTGAGTCGTGCTTCGGTAGCTCAGATGGTACAGTCGGCCGTCGGCGGCCGTGGCGAGCGGACGCGCGCTAGTGTTTACCTCTCTGCTGCTGCTGGCTGAGCGCTGTTTACGGTGAGTTGACGCTCTTGTAGCGTACTCAGCTAAGGGTTATTGTGTGAAAAATGTCACGAATTGACTATGAATGAACTAGCACGAAAAGATACTTTGAAATTAAGTTTCGATCCGAAATATGCACGACCTAAAGCTTACGAACTCGAAGCATGGATTGAGAATGTTTTGAAACGATCTTTTGACGAAATAATCGGTGTACATCTTTCGATCGTTAGCAGCACTGCGCACATAAAGTTTAAAACTGCTTGAATATGCGATAAAATTGTTCAGTAATGTGGTGGTAGCCTTAAATTTACTCACAGCGATGGTAATATTGGCGACGTTCATGTGTCTCGTGCAGGATTTAGTGTCCGCACAGTTATAATTTTCGAACTACCTTTTGAAGTTCCTGCCGACAAAATAAATGCAGTTTTGAAAAATTATGGCACGATTATCAGCAATATTGAGGAAAAGTGGATGTCCTTCAAAGTTCCTGTCTTGAACGGTGTTCGACAGGTGAAAATAGAACAGGAGAAACACATTCCATCATATATTACGATCTGTGGATACAGGTCAATTGTTATATACGATGGACAGCCTCGCACTTGCTCTGGGTGTGGTGCTACTGATCATGTTCGCGCACAATGCGTACAGAGACGAGTGACACAGTTGCCACCGGGCGAAAGTGTTCCTAGTAATAAGATGTCATCAATGCGTCTAACTTATGTGGCGGCAGTCCGTTCGACCATGGCAGCGACGGAGGTCACTCACATGGACACAACTGTCAACACCACCGAAGCTGACCAGACACCAATGGAGATTGCCACCCCAGAGGGCAACGCTGACACCACCCCCGACGTGACGATGAAACTGAACGATCCGGAGGCTACGTGTTTGGGTAGCACCCAGGTTGGAAAGAAAATCCAAGATGTTCAGAATGATCCACGCACCGACGAAGGAGTGGATTCTAAATCAGTGGGAAGCGACGACAAAACCGGATTACCAATCTGCAGCTCTTCCTCAGTGACTGTGGCAAATGAAAGGGCTGACGTTTCTGCTAAAATACACAAAAACCGACGGATCGCTCACAAAGATGCTGAGAAAACAGCTCCACTGCTGCGCGAGAAAGGTGCGCAAATTGCCCGCGAATTAACGGAAGCAACTCTTGGCAGGACAGGTGCGAAGCAATCGAGTGGCCACGACCAGGCGATAACAGTGACCACGCCGAACTCTGGGGTTGGAAATCACGCTGCAGCAGACGAAGATCGGGTCTCTCAGCAGCTCCTGAGAGAGGGGCGAGAAGAACAATGTCCAACTGGAAAGGGCTCAGATCAGAAGATGGACATGTCAAATGCAGGCAGCTGGGCTGATGATATCGAGGACATGTCGGTGGATCGAGGACTGACTACGTCTGAACCACCAAAGGAGGCTATGCCAGCCGGGAGAGCAGAATTACTTGTGACGCCGCGCAAGACAGAAATTGATTCACAGATTAAAAACGGAAGATGGCAGTGTCACCACAACCCAGAATGAGATAAAGGAATATATAACCGACTATTACCGACGGCTGTACATGTCAGAGCCCATGAATGACGAGGCAATTACGACCAAGAAAAACTACCTTACAGCGACCCTCGACGAGACGGACAGACAACCATTGCTGAAAGATGTCACTGAGGAAGAACTTCGGGAGAGTTTGAGGAAGGCTCAGGGTAATAAATCGCCCGGGGCACATGGCCTACCCATTGAATTCTACAAACAATTCTGGTAATTACTCGAACATTACTTTCTGAACATGTGTAATGGAATTAAAGCAGGTCGGCGACTACCAGCAGAGCCGGCCAAAGTGGCTGTGCGGATAAAGGCGCTGCAATGTGGAACCGCAAGACCGCTACGGTCGCAGGTTCGAATCCTGCCTCGGGCATGGATGTTTGTGATGTCCTAAGGTTAGTTAGGTTTAACTAGTTCTAAGTTCTAGGGGACTAATGGCCTCAGCAGTTGAGTCCCATAGTGCTCAGAGCCATTTTTTGAACTACCAGCAGGATTCAGTGATAGTCTAATGGTACTCGTCCCCAAAGAATACCCACCAGATGATGTCAATAAATTTCGTCCTATTTCCCTCCTCAACTCCGATTACAAAATTGCGGCCCGCGTTCTAGCAGCTAGATTTAACCGTGTTTTAGATAAAATCATACATGATAGCCAGACAGCAGCCATCCCTGGTCGAACGATCTCTAGAAGTCACGCAGATTATAGGGAGATCATCTCCTTTAGTGTTATTACCCAACTGGAGGCTGCAATTTTAGCTCTAGATCAATGCAAAGCCTTTGACAGGATCTCGCACAGCTACCTTTTTCAAATTATGAACCATTTAGGTTTTAGTGGCGGTTTTATTACGATGGTCAAAAATATGTACACCTCTGCTTGCTCTAGGATCGTCATCAATGGGCAACTCTCCCGGCAAATAACTATTGAGCGATCTGTACGACAAGGGTGCCCCGTGTCAATGCCTCTTTTTGTCATTGCCATTGAGCCACTTGTTCGTTTGCTGAACCGTACACTCGAGGGCTTAACCCTGTATTCGACGACTGTAAAATGTGTGGCATACGCGGATGACATAAGTGTCATCGTACGTTCGGAGCGAGACCTACAAGAAGTCACTAATAGTGTACGGGAGTATGAAAGAGCCTCATGCTCAAAGCTCAACTACCGCAAGACTAAACTAATGCCGATCGGTAGAGGGTTTAGAATCGATAATAACTGCCCATATGTAGTACACGAGAGTATCAAGCTGTTGGGAATACGAATGAGCCGCTTCCCTCTGAAAACTACTACGGACGACTGGCAAGAGCTTCTGGCTATGACGAGAGGTTGTCTCCAGCAAAATAAAGGCAGAGAACAGGACCTCATACAAAGAGTGCACTTTATCAATAAAATGATACTTTCGAAAATCTGGTATGTAGGGCAGACAATCCCTGTGGTCAACAGCATTTCCAAGCAAATAATGACGGCAATTCGTTGGTATATTTGGAGGGGCGAAATATTCAAAGCGGGAATTAATGTTATTACTCTCCCACCAGAGAAAGGGGGCCTAGGGCTAATAGATGTTGAAATTAAATGCAAGGCTCTTCATATACGGAGAACTATTCAGCTGTTTCAAGACTACCCAGACAGCGCGCTCCATATGGCCCTACGGATATATACACCTACTAATATGGCAATACCGATAAACCTGGGGAAACCCACTACAAAGCCAACCACATCAGGATGTTTCTGCTCGAAGTTAGTTACCTCCGAGTGAAACTAAGCGCGCCAATACAGGGCCTTACAACCGCCCGACTATACCGGATAATGAATACTGGTGGAAGAGTAAACCGCATGGAAACGAAATATCCCCTACGGGATTGGGCTCAAATCTGGAAGAACATCCACAACAAAGTGCTCGGAATGAATATCAGATCAACGTGGTATAAAGTAGTTAATGAGACCATACCTACGAAAGAAAAATTACACAGAATACGATTGTCGGCAACTGACAGATGTGGAGAGTGTGCCCTCATAGACAACTTGCTACACAGATGTGTCTGCGGAGAAAATAAATTGGTCTGGGAATGGTGCAGAATGAACCTTGCCTCTATCTGCAGGACAGCTAGACAGACAATCTCCATCACATCGGTGTTGCAACCTGATGGCACTTACAACCCCATCACGAAGAAAAATATATGGACATGGCTGACAGGACTTACTATGCATTACCTAATTCAAGCCGAAGATGTGCCATCGTACCAGGGCTACAGAGTATATCTAGCCACACAAGCGCAACTGCTGATGAGGAATGACAAATACAGACAAAAGTTCGCGAACTATACACCAGCATTGAGAATAATGACACTATGAACGACGACGACGATGAAAAAAAGAAAAAAATAAAAACGAACAAGGAACGACGAAGTAGATGTATGCACTGCGTCCCACTGTTAATAACCTTGATGGCAGTGGTTTTTTTTTCTTTTTTTTTCCACATCACAACCAGTGTGTGGCGTCCGGCAATTGGGCACTCAGTGCTTAGACAAGACAACTGCCGACATAGGAGACCACAAACAAACGGGGAAAAAGAAACGAGACCAAGCTGTATGCTTGGGGTATACCATAATAGGCAATCCTCGAGAAGACGAGCGTTTAGTGCCGTCAACAAGCCGAGATGTCTCACGCAAAGAATAGTGGTAACAAACCATTTTTAAAAAAATTTATTATATATTAAAAAAGTAAAAAAAAAACAAAAAAAACAAAAAACCAACAAAACTTGATGAAAATAAAAGTTTTACAGGGAAGAGTCATCAACAAGGAATGAAACATTTCCTTTGCTGCAGAAGCAACGCACCTTGAACTTTCCACTGCCGTGACAACACGTTTTCCTTTCTTGATGCAGAAGATGCGTCCTTTGTGTTAAACGTTCTTTTAATGGCATAGAAGCCAGGCCGAGAAGGCTGAAATTGGCGAGCGCAAGGAAGGGTTGAAGGGGAGGAAGGAGACCCCCCCCCCAAAAAAAAAAAAAAAAAAGTTGGTCTAGGGGTATGATTCCTGCTTTGGCTGCAGGAGGTCCCGAGTTCAAATCCCGGACGAGCCCTGCCATTTTGACCGTGCTGAAGAGTAGGTGCAGCTCCTCAATGAAGAGTGGACAAAAAAAAAAAAAAAGGTGATAGAGCACTTGCCTGCGAAAAGCAAAGGTCCCGAGTTCGAGTCTCGGTCGGGCACACAGTTTTAATCTGCCAGGAAGCTTCATATCAGCGCACAATCAGCTGCAGAGTGAAAATCTTATTCTGGAAACATCCCCCAGGCTGTGGCTAGGCCATGTCTCCGCAGTATCCTTTCTTTCAGGAGTGCTAGTTCTGCAAGATTCGCAGGAGAGCTTCTGTTAAGTTTGGAAGGTAGGAGACGAGATGTTGGCAGAAGTAAAACTGTGAGGACCGGGCGTGAGTCGTGCTTCGGTAGCTCAGATGGTAGAGCACTTGCCCGCGAAAGGCAAAGCTCCCGAGTTCGAGTCTCGGTCGGGCACACAGTTGTAATCAGCCAGGAAGTTTTACATGAAATGCGTTAAGTCTCTACGGAGAGAGCGTTTGATATTATAGCTTATCTTTGCGTGGTCTACCCGTTGTGACATCGTTCGTGGTTCATCGGTGCTGGTGGCATAAATGAAGTACCTCCATCGACCATAAAATGGCAAGTAATACGTCCTCTTGGTTAGTAAATGATTCTGCTAGAGGTAAAATTATCTTCTGCTGCATTCCTTGGCCACAGGCTCGTGGAAAGTAATCGTTGTTGTGTAGATCTAGTTTCGTTATCTGCGCTCTTACAGCGTTCCGTACACACACGTCTCAGTTTCTGGCATCGAGTGCACAGTTCTCAAAGAGTGTTCAACGCACTTTTACTTTTTTTAACGACGGTTTAGTTGACGATCGCTTTTTTGGCAGTAGCAATCGTAAAATCACAATTGTGACGAAAAATAGTACCATACCTGACAGTTTAAAATTCGCTGTTCAGACAATTAGTGTTTTAGCGCACACGGAAGCTAATTACGTTAGACACAAAGTAAGAAATTCAAAGTATGTTACTTCGTGCAATTGAGTAACGTCCAAAACAGTCCGGTTCTAACCACAACAATGATGGTACATTCGCTTAACCACTGTCACTATTGTTCATAGTATTCAATGAATCTGACAATATCCACAGTTTAACATTTTGTGTCATAACGACCATGTCGCAAATTGGTTTACACCGTGACCAGAAAAATGAGAACGTTGCCATAAATTTTAGTGTGCTTCTGTCTAGCACAATTACGCAACACACCCGCGCACGTCACGATGCTTCAAACTCCGTCAGCGATCGACTGACAACTATCCATGGCGCTCTACAGCGGGTTTAACAAAAGCATTACAAAGAAAATCAAGCATACATGGACACTTCTGCGCTTTAAGTTATAAGAGATTAATTTAGCAAAAAACAAAGGAATTACTCACAGTTACATCTCAAATTATAGAACAAAACAACAAATACTCTAAACTATTGTGTACAGAGTCAATGAAGCAGAAGAAAGAAAGAGGAAATGTCACTCACAATTGGCAATACCTTCACAACTGTCACATCCAAATGTCTTACAAATCTGGATATTACACGCTTCGTGCAGCCGGCCAAACAAGCTCAAAAGTTTCATGTTCTGTCACATGCCGATAAAGCTCACATGAATTTATTGCATCTCAGCGTCCTTAACAGTGATCACTCAACATCACACAATGTTCACACCCGTTACGCATCCTATCATCCCTTGTATAAACACTGAACTGGAACAACTGTAATGCACCTTGACGGCTGTTCTACCTCTCACAGAGAATTGCAGCTCTAAGCACTTACATTCCCAATGATGGTGTGTACGCTTACTAAGCTACATGGACACTCCAATCTCTTATGGCTGCTTCAGTTTTTTTGTTACGTACTGTGTTGGATTCTATTCCATTGTGCCATTTCCCGGTGATCGTCGGATGTATTTTGCGAAAATCTATTAGAAACTAAACTCTGGTTAAAGTTATACAAAAACATTATCCTCTCTATTTCACAGCACATTTTATGGCTCTCAGTAACATTTCACAGCTGATCTGAACTGATTTTGAAAACTGTTTACATCGTTTCGTTGGTGTGAGTAATGATCCAAATTACTACTTGATGTAATGGAATGTGAACGAAAGAGAAAGAAGTCACAGGGGACTGGAAGACCTAGTCAGGAGGCATCTTCCTTCGCACACAATGACCCATTCCACGCGATGTATGAGAACTGTGTCTGAACCATGTCCACCAAACGCAGGCGACCATAGTGACTGTAGTTACTTGTGGTTTATGAGGGAAGGGAGCAGGTTGAACCTGGTGCTGGAAGTTTGCCCACTACTCTCGAAAGCACCAGTGGAACCATAATCTTGATTATTTGGTGCCTCCATACTTGAATAATCGAAATGTTGGTAAAATCACAACAGATGTGTTTCAGGATAAGCTAATCACCCAAACGATATCACTTTAAATAAACATCTTCCGGTGGCACAAAGTTCACCAACAGCTTTAGTAACTGTTCTCTACAAAGTGGTAGAAATGTGTCGTTGTCATGACTCAATAGACAAACCACCAAATTTTCCAACACAACTTTATTCTTCCAGTTCCGATGCAGATGAATAGGATCTCTTGAGGTAAAACCAGAACACTGGTGATCTTGGGTAACAAAACATTTGTTAATAATTACAACAACTTGTGTCAGAAGATTATAGTGCTGGCGTGAGCTGGCGCCAGCACTCTGGGTGGCAAAGGGGCTGTGAGAAGATCGACAGTAAGCACCGGAACAGGCGAGCCTATCAGGAGAGAGGCCAAAGATAGAGTTGCAAGGAATGCGCCGCCAACACACTCTCGTCTGCCAGTATTTATATCGCCACTGCAGACTGGAGGGCCCAGTCAGTTGCAGTTTCAACTGAAACATCCCCTTAGAACAATTATACGTGACTGTGCTTAAACTGACACACAATATTTTTTAGCGCAAAGCAGTCTGACTTTCAGTAATCCCCACAAAAGAATGGCCCTGACTAACATTAACCTATACCTTTCATGAATCACTTACCTCACAAAAATCTTCATTACTCGAGCTACTGCAATACAGCGAGCGCCACTACTGCCAGCTAAATAAAAGATTCACACTACTGAAGGCACTAACTACTGATAGGCATAGTTAGCAATGGAAGAGTTTGATAGAGAACAAACAATGTATTTATAATAATAGTGTTCAAAAGTCATAATATATATATCAGTACATGACATCCAGTCTTACAAATTTACTGTCTCTGATGGACACACGTCCAGATCATCCGCTCTCAAAACTCCGCCATTTCTCTCCCCACATCCACCACTGCTGGCGGCTCACCTCCAACTGCACAACTCTACACGCTGTTAACAACCAACTGCCCAACATTACAATAGCCAACAACAATGCAAACCAGCCACAGACTGCACGCAGCACAGCCAGTGATTTTCATACAGAGCGCTACGTGGCGTTACCAGTAAAAAAACCTAAACAGCCTTCTTACATAGCCCCCATGCTCCCCACAAAAAATTTTACAAATTGTTTTCGGCAGCGGCCAATGCGGATTTGAAGAGATCTTTCATAATTACAATAACAAAGATATCCAATGCACACATTTATTGATACAATGTTGGTCAAAAGCTAAAATTTTCTTACAGTCCATAAGGACAGTCCTCATCATTCATCACAGTAAAATTGCAGTGTTCTTTTCTTTTTCAGAGTCTGAGCAGTAAAGGAAAATGCGCGCGGAAGTAGTGGATTTCCATGCAGTCTTGAAGAAGTAGTGTTGTCCTTCCAACAGAAAGACAGTGCTGACTCTTGACATGCAGACAGGTAATGGGCCACAACAAAGTAAACCCACCGCAGAGTCAGTCGAAATTTTGAAGAATATTGGTAGGTAGGTCATCACAGAGTAGACCCACTGTAGTCCTGGTAGAGATTACGGTATCGATGGGCCACCAGAGGTGCAGACCCAGTGCAGTCCTTGTAGAAATAATGGTATTGGTGGGTCATCGAAGGTACAGACCCACTGTAGTCCTTGTAGAGACGGCCAGCAGCCATCTGTTGCGACTGTGCAGGTGCACAATCACAATATAGCAAGTCCATGAGCCACCACATGTGCAATCACAAAAGTTTTTGGAATGTCCTTAGAACCAGCAATGCTGTTAACCAGTCGCTTGCTGAATTATTAACACACGTCCAAAAACTATGAATCCCTACATCTCACATATTGTCCATATACTATGACCAACAGGAACGTGTGCAGTGAAATGTAACTTAAAAGTTACTTAATTTGATGGACTGGTGTCAATTACAATTTTATAACATAAGAATACAACAACAAAGGTACAAAATACATCATTAAAGAACATAACAATACAGATAAAATTTGTAGTGAAACAGGCTTTACAAAAGAATAGAAATTAACATGCACATCAGTGTTACAAGAATTATGACGTAAGTACGTACATAAAGATCAGAATAACTTTTGAAACATCAACTTCACATATGAGCAATAAGACAGAACAGATAAATAATGTCTAAACGTCTTTACAAAGTAAATAACATTGTATTGGAAAAATTCTACAACATAACTCTCATCTGCTAGACACATAAAGACAGGAAAAACACAAATACACAAGGGTACACAAACACATAGCAGAATAACACAAGAGGAAAGGGCAGGGTTTGTTTTCAGTGTAACATTTGGTACTGCAGTCCAACCCAAAACCTCATTCCATAGATCTTTTGTCTTATTTCAACATTTGTTTCCACCAAAAAAAACCTTATCAAAGCATGCTTTCTGTATTTATATGTTCACATATTTCTTACCTCATTATTTATTTCCCGTTATCTTGCCTCATCATTTATTTCCAAGAAAATCCTACCTACACCTATTGTCCCTAAACCCTACATTTTTGTTCATATCCTCTTTCAAAATACTTTTTTGGCCAAACGATTTTCTTATAGCTTCTCAATGCATTTCTTCCAATTCATCACAACTCGTTCTCTCATATACCCTACCCCATATTAAGCTAACTTAAATCTGCTGAGCTCTGATATATATACCAAGGGACGAGGCAAAGCAGCAGCACATAACAAATTTACACAAACAGCAAGACCAAAAAAATAGAAATTGGCAATGCAGGCAGTAGTATATCTAAATTAGCAAAGCGATTGCAATATCACCACTAATATAAGGCAATGTGCAGCAAACAAGAAAAACAAATCCGTAGTAAAACTGGCTTAACAGAGTAATACAAAGTCAAATTCAGTAACACTATGCCTGGCAAACACCAGCTGCACATGCTATAACTTATACCTAAACATGACAAAGCTCAAGCAGAAAATATATTACACTAAAGACAACAATGCAGATAAGAGAAATGTATATTCACATCTTAATCTCTATATAATTAAAGTGGTCCACCACAGCTAGTAATCCTACCAAAAAATTACCAAGTAGTTGAAAAGAAAATTATGTATACAGTTACTATTATCAGTCCCCAAATGGGACTGCCAGAGTCAAGTACTGCCGTAAATTTTATGTCATTTACTGTAATGTAAATCACAGGATTTGCAATGTTGCTATGTTTTACGTCGTGTTCCTGGAGTAAGATGTCCCTAATGTCTTCCATTTTTACGTAATTACTAGCTACGGCAGCTGCGTCGTCAGCTTCATAAATACGTTTTGTGGCTGCCAGCGGTATGAGTCATTGCCTATTGTGTCTTCGTTGGCGCGCGTCGTTATTGGGATTTGGAGACCTAACTTCTACAAATTCACCTTGTCGAGAGGGCCCTGCCCGGCTTGAATCCCGCCAAATCTGATGCAATTCAGGTCTGTCGTTACGATCATATCGTCTGTCGTCTTGTCGGTAGATTCCATGGTTTCTTTCCTGTCGGTCACGTGGTGGAGCGTTTCTCCCTGAATCGTAACTGCGCGCTGGACCGTTGCGTCTAAAGTTATTCTGTCTCCCTTGATAATAATTATTTTGGTTCCCATATTGTCTGTTTCTCTGATTGTCTCTATGATAGTCACTACCACGGAGAGGTGATCTTTCCCCATCATTATTACTACACTGCCAACGGTTGTCATACGGGTGGTGTCTGTTTTGACCACGATTTGCGTTGTAAGAATAGCCTTGTCGTGTGCAGTTATTGTTTCTTTCCTAGTGGATTTGTGACGGTTGTGACCTATAATTGTTGTGCTCCTGTTTTCGCGTCCTGTGATTGTCAGTATCGATTTCCAATTCTTGTAAGAGTCCCTGAAAAGCTTCAATGTCGTCTTTGCAACGTCCTGCCAAACTAATATGTCGTAAATGTTCAGGCAATTTGATTAAGCAAATACGGATGAGTTCTGAGGGGCTGTGTGGGTTTGACTTGTACTGATCCTTGTGCAACATGTCTTCAAAATATTTCACAAGACTGGAGAATTCAGATTGTTCGAAAAGTTTCATCATTATGATGCTGTGTCTTACTTGGTCTTGTGTAGCTTGAGACCAATATGCTGAGAGGAAGGCATGATAAAATTCTCCTTCACTGTGGCAATCGTGAATGACCGATCGCATTCTTACAGCTGGTTCATTTTCCAAATAGCAACACATAAATTCTAATCTGTGCTCTAATGACCAGTTGGGAGGAAAACAATGAGACAATTGATGAAGCCACGATTGTGGATGAATGTCGTTGCCTCAATTCTTAATTGTTTTGAATTTACGTGTAGTAATGAACAGCTTATAGTCAATATCATCGTGTCGGCGAGTCGCATGTCGGTCATTGTTACGTCGTTTCGGCGGTTCCATCTCAAAGTTCTGTTCACCTTGCCAATTTCTTTCATAATTTCCGAAATGCACTGTGTTATTATTTTGTGGCTGTTCCGTATTTATAGGTCCCTCTTCCCGTATTGGAGCGCGAGTGTCCTCTGAAATATGTAATTCTTGTATTACCTGTGTCAGCTGATCATGTACTTCCAGGATTTCCCTTTGGTGTTGCGAATTAATTTAATTCTGATTTTGTTTGAGTTTCCTAATTTGTTCGCACTCTTCTGTGTCATTAAAGACTACAGGTTTTGTGTCATTCAAATTATCGTATACCTTCGTAGATAAATTGTTTAGCTGATCCGAATGTTCAACTACTTTCTCTGATAATGAACTAATTTCCTCCATGTGTGTTTCTGAACCATTTTTCAGAGTATCTACTGTGTCCTTTCAGTTTTCCTGAGTTTTTGCTAGTTGCGTAACCGAATCGGTAGATGCAACTGAGTCAATTTTAGCTTGCAAGGTTTCATGATTTTCATGAACAATAGTTTGCAGTTCTTTTATGGCTGCTTCGTGATTCTGTAATGCATTTTCATGCCACGAAAAAATAGGTTGAAAATGCCAACAAATTTGTGTTTTTACGTCATTACAGACTTTTTGACATTTCGATTCAATATTATGTAACTCAGTAGTTTAATCTTCACGTGTTTGTTCAAGCGTGGTGTCTAACTTCCGAAGATCTTGTTCTATTGTGTCTAACTTTTGAAGCTTTTGCTGTGTTTGTATATGATTTTGTTCCACTTTGTCTAACTTTTTAAGCTTTTGCTGTGTTTGTCTCTGATTTTGTTCCATTTGTTGCATTAATTGCAATAATAATGTATTAGTGTCTGGAATCTGTTCCTCTATGATTTTTGGCAGTGCAATTTCACCGGCAACATTCACATTTTGACAAGCAGAAAATGTGTCTTGACTCATTTAAGAAAAATGTGAGGACGCAATACCTGAGTGTACAGTATTTGCAATATTGTGTTCTGTCATTTCGGCTTCCTGAGGCAAGCTGTTGCCGACCGATCGATCGATAATGCTTCCCTGTTCACTACTTGTTTCACTGTCTACACCATCATTTTCTGCCCGCTCCATTTCCCTATGCACTATTACCAAATTACTACTTTTAATGATTGTTAATTCATTACACAGTGGTGCTGATAAGCTACGCTCGTCGTCACTATTATTTCTCAGTTTACTTTGGAGCCTAGTGTTACGTTTTTCACACGCCGTTATTGTCACAATATTTCACAGGATAATACAGAAAAGCACAATTTGAAGAGCAAAAATAAGAGAACACATTAACATAGCACTGAAAATAATATCTAGTTAATTGCAAGCGCAGCTGCAAAATACTTGATGCAAATCTACATGCATGCCACAACTGTTTTACTGTACAACGATGAAGGCTGCAGCCACAAAGGAGATTCTCTCTACAATTACGCGCTAGCAATATACAAAAGCTACACTAATTACACAATCTGCAAGAAAAAAATCAGAAGATTCCAGTGGGGTATCCTCGGCTAAGGGTCGACACATGAAACGTCCCCTTAGAAAAATTATACATAACTGTGCTTAAACTGACAAACAATATTTTTTAGCGCAACGCAATCTGACATTCAGTAATCCCTACAAAAGAATGGCCCTGACTAACATTAACCTATACCTTTCATGAATCACTTACCTCACAAAAATCTTCGTTACTCGAACTACTGCAATACAGCGAGCGCCACTACTGCCAGCTAAATAAAAGATTCATTCTACTGAAGGCACTAACTACTGATAGGCATAGTTAGCAAATGAAAGAGTTTGATAGAGAACAAACAATGTATTTATCTTAATAGTGTTCAAAAGTCATAATATATATAGCATTTCATGACATCCAGTCTTACAAATGTACTGTCTCTGATGGACACACGTCCAGATCATCAGCTCTCAAAACGCGGCTCACCTCCAACTGCACAACTCTACACGCCGTTAACAACCAACTTCCCAACACTACATTAGCCAACAACAATGCAAACCAGGCACAGACTGCGCTACGTGGCGTTACCAACAAAAAAAAAAAACCTAAACAGCCTACTCACACAACCCAGTCAGTCTTCCAGTGAGTCTATGAGTCGAGTCATCAGTCGCAGCCCTGTGGGAGTCGCAGTCGCAGTTAGCTCAGCCTCTAGCTCAGGGTCAGCCACTACCTAGCGACCAGACTAGTGTACATAGCGTGACCTATACTTCATTAGCTGTGAAGCCAACGTGGACTATTATGGAAGAGCTTGAACTACAACACCTGGAATATCTTAAGTTAAGTAGCTTTCTTATTCCTGTGGATAATGAACCCTGTCAATACATGCGTGCAGTTGTGTTATAGAAAGGGGACACTGGCCAACAAACATTCTCTCCTTGTTTCCCATTGTACATGCCTGTAGTGACAACGAGACAACACAAAAATTATGATCTGACATACGTTGGTGTAATGATTAGCAAATATTATGTGAGCAAAGAAAGAGGGAAGTCTATAGTGAGGAGCCATTTTGCTGATATGAATGTGTAAATCACAAGTGCCCAGCTTTCTCTCCAGCAATAATGGTTCTCTGAACGGCAAATGCTAGAGGAATAAAGTTGTGTTGCTGCAGCTGGTGGTTTGAAATGCATTATTTCAAATACGTAACTGCTGTAGACAATATCTTCAAAACAATTATAAGGACAGATATGAGTCATGAGATTAGCACATATCTGCCTCGGTGTGAGAATTTTTTCAATGTCGTACGGTACTGTCCAACTATCGCTGTTCAGAATTGTATTATTTCTACTTTTCCAGACATTTTTTCTCTCTAAACCTGGATATTCGCATTCAGTTAGGATCCGTGTTGATTCCGCAGAGAGCATGGAATATAAATTGGTCGCTGTGACAGAACGTGTATTGGAAATCATCGCTTTCAAATAACTTGGGCTAAGTAGTACTTTGGCGTATGGTACAGGTGTGCGTTCACTATCGGCAGGTTTCTTGGTATTTACTTATCTAGTAGCTCGAGACAGGACATCGGATACGAAAGCCAATGGGGTTATAAAGTACCCCTACACTACGGTGTACGTAAGGTTTCATTATGACACTTGTACCCAATGTTGCGCTATTGGTGAAAATAAAGCATCGAGTCCGAAGTTGAAAGCTTATCGTCAGAATGTACGCAATTACAGCCTGATTGCTACTGGACAAGTGTCTGTTACCGCGTACAACAGCGACCGAAATGAGGAAAATGTGGTTCTGAATTAAATTTTTTCTGTAGTTAGCTGTAATTTAGAATGCCACACCACTGTTACTATGAATTTAGTTTACGGAATAGGAAGGTCGTCAGCTCCAAAAACGAGCAAAACTAACTTTGGTAAATGATTGTATTGGCTTTAAAATCAAGGAAATATCGCTTGAGAAAGACAAAGCAGCAACTTGACAAAACGCAAATACGCTAACGTCTGACATGAACACAAAAGAAGTTAATGTGGATCCAGTATATTAGTTACCATAATGACCATTAATAATAAGCAATGAGTAAAAAATGTTCAAATGTGTGTGAAATCTTATGGGACTTAACTGATAAGGTCATCAGTCCCTAAGCTTACACACTACTTAACCTAAATTATCCTAAGGACAAAGACACACACCCATGCCCGAAGGAGGACTCGAACCTCCGCCGGGACCAGCCGCGTGGTCCATGAATGCAGCAATGAGTAGCAACACTTCATGGAAACTGTACTACGTTACGTAACTCACGATAATGCTGTCTGTTTGAAAAACTGTTTATCATTCTTTACTTATTACTTTCCAAATGACAAGGTCTCAAATTAATGTCGTTATATCTTTCACTCAAGCAAAACCTCTTATTCAGTACTACTTTTAAGTAAACACCATATCATGTACATACTACAGCAGAAATTTCTAGAACTATTTTGACTACATGAAAGCCATCAGACTTTTGACACAGAAATCGAATTTCAATTAAATCACTTTTAATTGAACCTGATTGTCAGCAGCAGTAATGTAATACTTCTTAGAACACTGTAGTTAAATCCGATTTTGAACCCAATAAGTACTTCATTAATAATCAACTGCAAATTTATTTAGTTTTGGTTTCTTTATTTCTTTCGTTTTTGACTTTCTCGAACTATATGGTGAAAGGATAGGACCCTGCTGATGGTAAAAGACCAAGGTTAATGGAGTTTCCTTTCACACGTTTGTCTTTCATTAAATACGCTATAATGTTTCAAACAGTCACGAAGACGCTGGCATGCCTATTACACGGCTACAAAATACTGGTTGGCTCTGACTTTGCAATGGGTAGGTTCTGGTTCGAAGAAGTACTTGTTATGAAGTCCGTTATTGGCTCCAGGCTACTCTTGATTACCGAGCAGCGTGAACAAATTTGGGATACGCAAATGCTTCCCACTCATAATTTGCCTGGTCAGGTATTACAACTTTCCGAGGCAAAACACTCTGGTATTTGCGCGCCAACACATACGTCTGGTCCATACATGCTTTGCACGTACTTCGTTGCGTTCACCTCTACGCCTGGGCCAACACGCGCCAGCTATGTTGTTGTTAAACGAAAGATATTCTCTTTACGTTACATCATAGAATGTAAACATCTATGAAGTGAGTATCAGGGTGCGCAGAACGAGAATGCTGTCCGTAACATTTCCAGCAACGCAAGTCGCGTGATATTGGGACGGCGCACTTTATCCCGAATACCGTTTAGCGTATTTAGAGTGTTGTTACTTCGCTGCTACAGATATATCACCTTCATAAGTATCGTATAACTTTGTAGATGTGTTTTATAGGCGTCTTAACAGTGTGATGCCAACAGCTGAAGTTGGCTTAAAGAAGTGAAGAACACCGGTACTGTACCTTATTTACCACAGTATCATAGCTCAGGTTACTCTAACGTTTTTTGGTTAACACTACAATAAGCGACAGCCAATTACATTTTCTTAGGTTTTCTGTTGCACAGATCCATATTGTCGAAGCTGTTATAATTAACTACGTTACAATGAAATTGAGTAGGAATCTATATCATGCAAAGATACTTAGATACACGCAAGAGTCTCAGAACCTGCGTAAATTGGAGGAATTAAATCTGACTGTTAGGTATAAACTTGATCTACATATGAGCGTAGAACTAATATGTTTACTCTGACTGGCAGTTTACTCAAACACTTGCAGATTTATCTAGACTTCTCTCGTGAACACATGGTCATAAAATCGCAGAAACTATGTTTACAGTACTAGACTATGTAATAGCGCATCTTGATATTTTTCAACATATGAAGTGCCTCTTATAAACATAACATTCACAATTATACATTTGTTGTACACACGTATGGAAAGGAACTCGCCCTCCTTCCACACACAGCTCCTTGCATCGGGAGCAACAACATTGCTGCATGTCTGTTGCTAAAACTCAAATGTGCTGCAAGGTATATAAAACAAGGCGAATATATGTAATATTAAAGTTTCACTATTACCGCATATTGGGGACAAGCACTGTGGTGCAAAAATCACGTGACAAGCTCGGTTTGATGTTGAGAACAAGCGCAGTAGGCTATGTCTGGTTCACAGCTATAAAAACTACACATATCAGAAAAGAGTTTTGCTTCACCTCGGTTCCGAGACTTTCGGAGCCAATACAGAAAATCGGAATAGAGATAAATATAAATATCATTTCTGCCATTTTTGTCGCTCATGAAAACCACACATTGGATGTTGTACCACCATACAGCGAGAACGTCAGAGATGGTGGTCCAGATTGCTGTACACACCGGTACCTCTAATACCCAGTAGCACGTCATTTTGCATTGATACATGCCTGTATCCGTCGTGGCATAGTATCCACAAGTTCAACAAGGCACTCTTGGTCCAGATTGTCCCACTCCTTAACGGCGACTTGACGTAGTGTTGGTGGATCTCGTCGTCCATAAACAGCCCTTTCCAATCCATCCCAAGCATGTTCGATAGGGTTCATCTCTCAAGAACATACTGGCCACTCTACTTGCGCGATGTCGTTACCCTGAAATAAGTCATTCACAAGATGTGCACGATGGAGGCGCGAATTGTCGTCCATGAAGACGAATGCCTCGCCAATATTTTGCCGATATGGTTGGACTATCGATCGGCGGATGGCATTCACGTATCGTACAGCCGTTGCGGCGTCTTCCATGACCACCATCGGCGTACGTCGGCCCCACATAATGCAACCCCAAAACAGCAGGGAACCTCCATCTTGCTGCACTCGCTGGACAGTGTGTCTAAGGCGTTCAGCCTGACCGGGCTGCCTTCAAACACGTCTCCGACGATTGTCTGGTTGAAGGCATATGCGACACTCGTCGGTGAAGAGAACGTGATGCCAATCCTGAGCGGTCTATTCGCATGTTGTTGGGCCCATCTGTACCGCGTTGCATGGTGTCGTGGTTGCAAAGATGGACCTCGCCATGGACGTCGTGAGTGAAATTGCGCATCATGCAGTCCATTGCGCACAGTTTGAGTCGTAACATGACGTCCAGTCGCTGCACGAAAAGCATTATTGAACCTGGTGGCTTTGCTGTCAGGGTTCCTCAGAGCCATGATTCGTAGGTAGCAGTCTTCCACTGCCTGAGCGAGGCATCACATCGACAGTTCGTGTCTCTCTGTATCTCCTCCATGTCCGACGCCTGGACACCATCCTTGTTGAGAGCACTTACTGGCAAAAAGTAACAATTCGGATGCGTTGGAACCGCGATATTGACCGTCTAGGCATGGTTGAAGTACAGACAGCTTACCTTCTTCCTGGTGGAATGCCTGGAACTGATCGGCTGTCGGACCCCCTCCATCTACAGGGTGGCGCATGAAATGTGTAACCATTTTATTTTTTAATATAAACTTTATTATCAATACAATCCGAAAGGAACATATACTACAATGCAGAACCGTCCATGGAGTTTTGTTCTGACTCAGCACATGCTCAATATGTCCACCATTTCGTTTCCTAACTTCCTTCAAACGAACACTGAAGTTAGTGACTACCCTACGGAACATGTCTTCCGTAATTTCACTGCAAGCTTGAAGAATCAGTCTTCTGAGCTCCATAAAATCATGTGGACGTTTCGGGAAATTTTTTTCCTTTAGGTATCGCCAAAGAAAAGAGTCAAAAAGAGTCACATGGATTGAGGTCTGGTCTATTGGGGAGGGGGGGGGGGGCAATTTTGTCCGTCATTGAAGCGACGTGGAAACCTGAGTGAAATGATCCGCATGTCGAAATGCTCGTGTAAAAACTCCAACACCGTGTTTGCAGTATGTGGCCTTGCTCCATCTTGCATGAACCACTGCGTGTTGAAGGGCAAGGCACTAGCAAGAAGCTGTGGAATGAAGCTCTTGCGAAGCATGCTCAAACAACGCTCGCTGTTCACAGTTTCTTCACAGAAAAGGGGTCCAATAAGTCCGTCACTGGAAACTGCTGCCCACGCTGTAATCCTCGGAGCATAATGTTGTCGTTCATGAAGCAATTGTGGGTTTTCAGTGACCCAAAGGCGTACATTTTGTTTGTTAACCACACAGTCTAAATGAAAATGCGCCTCGTCTGAAAACCAAACGTTGTTGAGAGTTTCTTCCCTATCTTCTGCCCACTGAGCTAACAGTAGTCTCTGCTGCTTGTGCTCTTCAGTAAGCTTCTGTGCACAGATCATCTTGTATAGGTACATATGGAGGTCACTTTTAAGAGTGCATTGAACGGAGCGTCTGGATATTCCCAGTTGCACTGCTGCCTTTCTACACGATTTCCCGGGACTTTTCTGTACAGCAACTCGTACGGCTTCAATATTCTCCGCCGAACAAACAGGCTTAGGCCGAGGTCGCTTCGCTTCCAATGCTGTTCCTTCCTGTACAAATTTATCGTGCAACCTGTGGACGGTCTTCTTGGAAGGGTCCCATCGTGCGTTAAACTGTTGTCGAAAACGCCTCTGCATTACAACAAGGCTTTTCGTTTCATGAAAAAGTAACACAGTTGCCGATCGTTGATGTGTCGTCAGGCTTCCATTGTCAGCCATTGCTGCTTACTAGTCTCCTAACGGCAGTATCGTGAATTACACGTCATTTCGTAACTCATTTGTTTTCCCAAGCTCTGCTGGTACTGCTGTAGAGATCCTTAGGGGATATCTAATGTGTGTCGTAAATTGTGAATGAAACAATTGGTAACACATTTCGTGCGCCACCTTGTAATAGGCGCTGCTCATGCATGGTTTAGTGACATCTCTGAACGGTCAAAATGACTGTGTCTCTGATACAATATCCATAGTCAATGCCTATCTCCAGTAGTTCTGGGAACCGGGTTCATGATAAGCTCTTTTTGATGTGTGTATGTTTATTGAATGAGAGCTTCCCTGACATGGCCAGCGAGTTAACTACAAGGATTCGACGAGTTAACTACAAGGATCTGACATGAATAATTATTGCTTATCCTGTCAGCATACATCATACATTACTTTTTCATAAACATTAGTAACAGGCAAAATTCAAGTTTTTACAAAAAAGAGGTTATAAGCTCGAGAAATCAATTAGATGAAAATTTCCTGACGTACTGTATTGTAGTGTTACACGGTAAGTATAAAGAGGCACACTGTGAGCTGATACTCAAGCATACATCCTGGCAATTTCACTCCTGTCATAGTTATTCTGCAACTGGGACACGCAATAACATCATAGAATGTCTACCCAATACAGCAGGCTGTAGTTGCTTTTTAAGAACAGTCGTGCCCCAAGCACTGGTATAAAATACATAATTATTTAAAAATTAGTAATCCCAGTGCTGAGAAAGAGCAGCACGCGTACAAACGGTTGATGAGAGAGAGCCGCTGATAGCCAGGGGCTGCTCATTAGAATCCCGCCGCAGGCGTGGGTGTAGCAGCACGACGCGGCTGACCGTGGGCAGGGCAGCGCAGACCACACAGTAGTGGCGTGGAAAGAGAGGAGGGGGGAGAGGGCGAGGCTGGTCGCGTTGCCGCCCACACACGTGTTTCACGCCTGCCTGGATACCGTGTGCGCTGTGGTGTGCTGTAGGGTACTGTGGTGCGCCGTCCCGTATGCGGCAGCTGACACGTGGTCTTGAGCGTGACGTAAGTCAGCTCATGAATGCGAGCAGGCTCCAGTTTTCCCGCTATTGCTACATCACTACGTCAACGTGAACGTATAGCACGTTCTAATACCCTACTCAAAGTGTTCTCTTAAAGCTAACGTCAAAGGCAAATATTACATGGGCCGGATCATTTTTTAGTCATTGGGCTTACAAAGATGACACTAACAAAAGTCGGCTAAACACAATGCATAGCCAAAACATGATGAGTACCTGAAACTTCCTGGCAGATTAAAACAGTGTGCCGGACCGAGACTCGAAATCGGGACCTTTGCCTTTCGCGGGCAAGTGCTCTACCAACTGAGCTCCCCAAGCACGACTCACGCTCCGTCCACACAGCTTTACTTCTGCCTGTAACTCGTCTCCTACCTTCCAAACCTTAGAGAAGCTCATCTGCGAACCGCTGCAGAGTGAAAATCTCATTCTGGAAACATCCCCCAGGCTGTGGCTAAGGCATGTCTCCACAATATCCTTTCTTTCAGGAGTGATAGTTCAGCAACGTTCGCAGGAGAGTTTCTGTAAAGTTTGGAAGGTAGGAGACGAGGTATTGGCAGAAGTAAAGCTGTGAGGACGAGCCGTGAGTCGTGCTTGGGTAGCTCAGATGGTAGAGCACTTGCCCGCAAAAGGCAAAGGTCCCGAGTTCGAGTCTCGGTCCGGCACACTGTTTTAATCTGCCACGAAGTTTCATATCAGCGTACACTCCGCTGCAGAGTGAAAATCTCACTCAGGAATGATGAGTACCTGTTTAGTAGTGGGTTGATCAACCTCTGGAGAGCAATATAGCAACTGTTCTGTGTGTTACGAATTCGACATGCTGTTGGTAAGTTTCAGGAGGTATGCGCCACCAGATATCCACGCAGGAGTCACTCAGTTCCCGTAAATCACAGTTCGGTGATTTGTGGACAGGGAATACCACATGGTAGCGCCAGTCTACCTTTCGGTTATCGACATATGGGATGATTCAGCTACGCTTGCCGAAGTAGATTTATGCAACTCACAGTGTTATAAGTGGCCTTCAGAAACCATGCGCGAGACGTTTATATTGTCTCGGGCTGTACGAGAGAACTGGTAGTCCAACAGAGAAAAACGAACAGGACGTTTTTTTAGGTTATTTAATATAGTTAAATTTTGTACTCGGATAAGTTTCCTCTGGAGGCTGTGGTTTCCAAGTTATTCAAGAAGAACCTACAAAACTAACCTTCCAACGCATCTCCACTCCCACACTGGTCCCTCACTTTTCTGTATTTCTACTGTGTTGTTTGTGGCAGTCTCTCTTGCCACTCTTCTCATCTCTATTGGCTCGGCTATAACATTAATTAAACCGTTCACAGTAATTTGACAGTCACATGCTAGACGATTACAAATATGTAACTGTTTATTTTATGCTGCTGAAATTCACACAATTGTTAGGTAAAATTTACATGAACATTAATTATAAGATTTTTAACTGCTTTACTAAGCCCTTTGCGTAATAAAGCTAGTCAATGAAGACCAAAAATGTTCGATTGTGAGAGATAATTCCTGCTGTGCCATGAAAAACATACCAGAAATCTTGACCTGAGGAACTGGGGTTGGCCGAGTGTTGGAGTGGGGGTACATTTCAAGGTCATTTTTGTACGTTGTTCTTCAATAACGAAAACGTATCCCTGTACAAAATTATACTAACTAAATTTCCTACAAGTAGGTGCTGTTAATTTTTCCGTAGGACCGATAGTTTGCGTGTATCGAGTTTTAAAATATGAAAAACTCGTGCATGGTTTCGAAGGCCAGATGTGCCTTTGCGGCTTGCATGCATAAAACGACATCTTTTGGGGGCAGTCGAATCACCGTGCGTGCTCAATGTCAGAACATAACGTGTGAAATCAACGTATTCGAACCAGACCATAATCTAAACTTCCAATACCAGGGAAAAATCGTCTCCAAGATAATGATAGTGTGGACTTCCCTTGCGTAATCTTCATCAAAGATGTACTCTTGGAACTTAGAACCTAACCAAAGAAACCTAGTGTCAAAAACACATTTGTTAGACTCACTACCTGTAACAGACGACGAATGTATTTATTTTTTTCTATATTCCAACTGATTTGGGAGCGTACATGACGCCTTAGCAATCAGAACCGTGCTTTTGAGTGCGTGGTAACCACCTACAGTGCATCACAGGTACCAACCGTAAGGACAGGTGCAACTCAAGCTCCACACGTTATGTAGTAGAAATCCTCTACAACACAACTTTTTATTGTGACAGACAATATGTGTAACTGTGTTTAGAAAAACCATAGTTATAACACTGAAAATTACTCTCTACATCAGCAAAATGCTTTAACTCTTTCTAGTCGGAGTTCTGTGTCTTGCTTGCTTATTGTTTCCTCCTGAATCTAGCACTTGTCGTATACCTTTCGTATTTGCGTATAGCTTACGTCTATTTTCTTGACAGTAAATAAACGATTTGGGAGACAATCTGAGCAGCCGTCTTCGGTTGTTTGCCGATGACGCTGGCGTTTTTCGACTAATAAATTCACCAGAAGATCAAAACAAACTGCAAAACGATTTAGAAAAGATATCTGAATGGTGCGAATAAAGTGGGGCAGTTGACGCTAAATAACGAAGAGTCTTAGGTCATCCACATGAGTCCTAAAAGGAACTCGTTAAACTTCGGTTACACGATAAATCAGTCTAATCTAAAAGCCGTAAAATCAACTAAATACCTAAGCATTAAAATTACAAACAACTTAAATTGGAAGGAACACATAGAAAATGTTGTGGGGAAGGCTAACCAAAGACTGCGTTTTATTGGCAGGACACTTAGAAAATGTAACATACCTACTAAGGAGAATTCCTACACTAGGCTTGTCCGTCCTCTTTGGAATACCGCTGCGCGGTGTGGGTGCCTTACCAGATAGGACTGACGGAGTACATCGAAAAAGCTCAAAGAAAGGCAGCAAGTGTTGTATTATCGCGAAATATAGGACAGAATGTCACAGAAATGATACAGGATTTGGGCAGGACATCATTAAAAGAAAGGCGTTTTTCGTTGCGACAGAATCTTCTCACGAAATTCCAATCACCAAATTCCTCCTCAAAAATGAAAAAATATATTTGACATCTTGGGTTGTCGGGTGTTCTGCCGGATGTCAGCGTCGTACTTGCACGATATTTCGGTCACGTAGCTCGTAACCTTCATCAGGTGCGACCTGAGACTGCTCCTCGAGTGGACCTGGTCCAGTAAAAGAAGATGCATAAATACTGGACCAGGTCCACTCGAGGAGCTGTCTCAGGTCGCACCTGATGAAGGTTACGAGCTACGTGACCGAAATATCATGCAAGTACGACGCTGATATCCGGCAGAACCCCCTGCAACCCAAGATGTCATTAGATCGCCGGGAAAGCCTGAAGAGTTACCAAAAATATTTTGTTGAAACCGATCTATATAGGGAGGAACGATCACCACGATAAAATAAGAGAAATCAGAGCTCGTACGGAAAGATATACGTGTTCATTCTTTCCGCGAGCTATACGAGATTTAAATAATAGAGAATTGTGAAAGTGGTTCGATTAACTCTCTGCCAGGCACTTAAATGTGATTCGCAGAGTATCCATGTAGATGTAGATGTAGAATTTCGAAAACCTTGAACCATTTTACATGGTCGGGTAAAAAGCCAAAGTTGTAACATTAAAACCACTTTCTACCTTAGCAAAACGCTTTAACACTTTCTAGCCAGAGTTCTGTAGTTCTGTGTCTTAGATGCTTATTATTTCCTCTTGAATTTAGCACTTGCTGTATACCATTCGTCTTTACCTATAGCTTACATCTATTTTCTTGACAATTTCGAGAATTTTGCAGGGTGAAAAATCGTTTGAATATGAAAGCACGCTTCTCGTGTTTACCACAGGATGATGTGCAAATCCCGCAACATGTCGATAGAACTGTCCGACATCTTCATGTGGCGCTCACAGTTGGAGGAAACCGCGGCTCTTTGTGCCCCCTGCTGGGAGCCGCAAAAAGACCTTACGCGCGTGCGCTGTGGACAAACTCTGCGTCATCGGTCGCTCCGTCGGTTAAAATTTCAATTAAACCTCACCAGTGCATTGCGTCGAATCATTAATCTGAAGTTCTTGTTTCTTGTGTTTTTACTTTATCGGCATCAGTGCTAGATTCCAGCTTAACTGAAAACCTGCATCCCTGTTGATAAGATTATCCACCTTACGGATATGTATGACCTTCCTAACAATGCGTGCCGTTCGTGTCTATCAGAATAGCCGATATGTTGGAACACCTTTCTTAAGTGTTATAGCTCGCCAGGCAGACTGTCACTGAGACCACAGCCATAAATAGGGTGTTACAAAAAGGTACGGCCAAACTTTCAGGAAACATTCCTCACACACAAAGAAAGAAAATATGTTATGTGGACATGTCTCCGGAGACGCTTACTTTCTATGTTAGAGCTCATTTTATTACTTCTCTTCAAATCACATTAATCATGGAATGGAAACACACAGCAACAGAACGTACCAGCGTGACTTCAAACACTTTGTTACAGGAAATGTTCAAAATGTCCTCCGTTAGCGAGGATACATGCATCCACCCTCCGTCGCATGGAATCCCTGATGCGCTGATGCAGCCCTGGAAAATGGTGTATTGTATCACAGCCGTCCACAATGCGAGCACGAAGAGTCTCTACATTTGGTACCGGGGTTGCGAAGACAAGAGCTTTCAAATGCCCCCATAAATGAAAGTCAAGAGGGATGAGGTCAGGAGGGCTTGGAGGCCATGGAATTGGTTCGCCTCTACCAATCCATCGGTCACCGAAACTGTTGTTGAGAAGCGTACGAACACTTCGACTGAAATGTGCAGGAGCTCCATCGCGAATGAACCACATGTTGTGTCGTACTTGTAAAGGCACATGTTCTAGCAGCACAGATAGAGTATCCCGTATGAAATCATGATAACATGCTCCATTGAGCGTAGGTGGAAGGACATGGGGCCCAATCAATACATCACCGACAATGCCTACCCAAACGTTAACAGAAAATCTGTGTTGATGACGTGATTGCACAAATGCGTGCGGATTCTTGTCAGCCCACATATGTTGATTGTGAAAATTTACAATTTGATCACGTTGGAATGAAGCCTCATCCGTAAAGAGAACATTTGCACTGAAATAAGGATTTACACATTGTTGGATGAACCATTCGCAGAAGTGTACTCGTGGAGGCCAATAAGCTGCTGATAGTACCTGCACACGCTGTACATGGTACGGAAACAACTGATTCCTCCGTAGCACTCTCCATACAGTGACGTGGTCCATACAGTGACGTGGTCAACGTTATCTTGTACAGCAGCAACTTCTCTGACGCTGATATTAGGGTTATCGTCAACTGCACGAAGAATTGCCTCGTCCATTGCAGATGTTCTCGTCGTTCTAGGTCTTCCTCAGTCGCGAGTCATAGGCTGGAATGTTCCGTGCTCCCTAAGACGCCGATCAATTGCTTCGAACCTGTTTCTTGTCGGGACACCTTGGTTCTGGAAATCTGTCTCGATACAAACGTACCGCGCAACGGCTATTGCCCCGTGCTAATCCATACATCAAATGGGCATCTGCCAACTCCGCATTTGTAAACATTGCACTGACTGCAAAACCACGTTCGTCATGAAAACTAACCTGTTGATGCTACGTACTGATGTGCTTGATGCTAGTACTGTAGAGCAATGAGTCGCATGTCGACACAAGCACCGAAGTCAACATTACCTTCCTTCAATTGGGCCAACTGGCGGTAAATCGACGAAGTACGGTACATACTGACGACACTAAAATGAGCTCTAACATGGAAATTAAGCGTTTCCGGACACATGTCCACATAATATCTTTTCTCTTTTTGTGTGTGTATGAGTAATGTATCCTGAAAGTTTGGCCGTACCTTTTTGTAACACCCTGTATACACCAAAGATTGTAAGACACTAACACGTTGTGCAGGGTGATAACTGCGTGAGTTGGTTTGCGGTAGATACTACGTCCCAGTGTATCGTCGACTTCTCCTTGAGCCATGACATTCAGGAGTGGTATCATGGCATCTTCCTCCAATTCCATGGTGAACCGTATTTTCGGATGCAATGAATTCATATGCCGGAAACACACAGGAATGTCACCATTTCCGTGCGGCTGCACCACATATGCATCATCTGCATACCGCCAGAAGCAGGAAAGTTGGACTTTTGCAGTGCTTTTTTTTCATAGTCTCATATAAAATAGTCGGCCATCAGAGGACTTGTCAAGGCAACACCGTCCAATGGTTGAAAATATAGGTTAATGAATAAGAAATAAGTTCAGGTAAGCCCATGTTTCAACAGTGACACAATGTCTTCCTAAAACTAGCTGCTGATAAGCTCCAACGTGTCGTACACTGGTAGTTAAGTAAGTAATGATACAAAATCAAAGCTAACCATAATATGCGACGACTTAGCTTAAGTCCCTTCAGGTGTGCCCATGAAGTTCTCTTAATTCCGAAGATGATTGTCACAGTCCCCTACGAGAAGTATTAACAGTTAAATAAGATTTGAACCAAGCCTGGATGTGGGAGAAGCACTGTGTAAAAGTGTCTCCCTCAAACCGATTCAGAGTTATACTTCCAGGCCACAAGTTATCATCATCGTGCACAGTGCGGCAGTGTCTTATATTCTTTGGTACATAGAGCACACGTGGACTCAGTTACCGACAACACCTAAGGGCGGTATTCCATCAGATCGGCTACTCCGATAGACAAATACGCCATGCATCTCGCTCTAAGCAAGGGGCATCCACTGCAATGGTTTTCTTCCCGTATTTTGGTGGCATGTCTTCAAGAGATGAAAGAATCATCAACAATATAAAGATTCCACAAGACACACCACATCAAGTGCGTTTCTCGGCCATTTGTAATATTGAGGAATTTGTTGTGTTTGGTCGAAGGTAGTCTTCTATTCTAGCGGTGTTTCCAATGCCAGCCAATCAGATTACAACAAATAATTTAGACTAGAAATCTCGTAAATCGGAAACTAAATAAAACTTCATGAAAGTAAAATACTATTCCTTTCCATAAAATAAATTACTAATAAATACACTCCTGGAAATGGAAAACAGAACACATTGACACCGGTGTGTCAGACCCACCATACTTGCTCCGGACACTGCGAGAGGGCTGTACAAGCAATGATCACACGCACGGCACAGCGGACACACCAGGAACCGCGGTGTTGGCCGTCGAATGGCGCTAGCTGCGCAGCATTTGTGCACCGCCGCCGTCAGTGTCAGCCAGTTTGCCGTGGCATACGGAGCTCCATCGCAGTCTTTAACACTGGTAGCATGCCGCGACAGCGTGGACGTGAACCGTATGTGCAGTTGACGGACTTTGAGCGAGGGCGTATAGTGGGCATGCGGGAGGCCGGGTGGACGTACCGCCGAATTGCTCAACACGTGGGGCGTGAGGTCTCCACAGTACATCGATGTTGTCGCCAGTGGTCGGCGAAAGGTGCACGTGCCCGTCGACCTGGGACCGGACCGCAGCGACGCACGGATGCACGCCAAGACCGTAGGATCCTACGCAGAGCCGTAGGGGACCGCACCGCCACTTCCCAGCAAATTAGGGACACTGTTGCACCTGGGGTATCGGCGAGGACCATTCGCAACCGTCTCCATGAAGCTGGGCTACGGTCCCGCACACCGTTAGGCCATCCTCCGCTCACGCCCCAACATCGTGCAGCCCGCCTCCAGTGGTGTCGCGACAGGCGTGAATGGAGGGACGAATGGAGACGTGTCGTCTTCAGCGATGAGAGTCGCTTCTGCCTTGGTGCCAATGATGGTCGTATGCGTGTTTGGCGCCGTGCAGGTGAGCGCCACAATCAGGACTGCATACGACCGAGGCACACAGGGCCAACACCCGGCATCATGGTGTGGGGAGCGATCTCCTACACTGGCCGTACACCACTGGTGATCGTCGAGGGGACACTGAATAGTGCACGGTACATCCAAACCGTCATCGAACCCATCGTTCTACCACTCCTAGACCGGCAAGGGAACTTGCTGTTCCAACAGGACAATGCACGTCCACATGTATCCCGTGCCACCCAACGTGCTCTAGAAAGTGTAAGTCAACTACCCTGGCCAGCAAGATCTCCGGATCTGTCCCCCATTGAGCATGTTTGGGACTGGATGAAGCGTCGTCTCACGCGGTCTGCACGTCCAGCACGAACGCTGGTCCAACTGAGGCGCCAGGTGGAAATGGCATGGCAAGCCGTTCCACAGGACTACATCCAGCATCTCTACGATCGTCTCCATTGGAGAATAGCAGCCTGCATTGCTGCGAAAGGTGGATATACACTGTACTAGTGCCGACATTGTGCATGCTCTGTTGCCTGTGTCTATGTGCCTGTGGTTCTGTCAGTGTGATCATGTGATGTATCTGACCCCAGGAATGTGTCAATAAAGTTTCCCCTTCCTGGGACAATGAATTCACGGTGTTCTTATTTCAATTTCCAGGAGTGTATAATAGTTAACTCCCCTTCTGGCTGCCTCTTACAAAATCAGTCACACTCGGACTTGTTACAAATTCTGCTACAGCACAACAATTTTCTCATCCTAGCATTTACATAGTTTTCTTTTTTTGTAACCACATTTTCAGTTTACTTATGTCCTTTTTTCACTCTCTCAGTCTCCCCAGAACACTCACTCAACGAGAACACGGTGAAATAATAATAGTCCGAAGTACTTTTAATTACACCGGAAATCTGTGGTAATGAAACTAAAGAAAATCGCAGAAAATTAGATTTTATGAACCTATCCTCTTGGCCGTAGTTTCACTTATGCGATAGATGAATAAATTGCACTCCCAAACTCGGTATCAAAATTCCAGGTCGGTTATTATGTGTATTAGAAAAAAAACCAGTATGTTCGTGAGTATTGAAGTCATTGATTTGAAATTTTAACAGAATGGTTGTGTTATTCAGAGAATTTAATATACAAAGAATGAAAAAAATCGATTAATATTTAGTAGTACTTCTTCAGATTCACAGAGTGTATTTGTAACGTACTGCACGTAGCATTAAGCACGTACATGGCTTGCTCGACTTAGTAGCCAGCGTCAGCTGTGGAACCATGGGAACCAAAATCTTTCTCTTCCCCACTCCACGGTAAGCCACGCTTTCAACGCAAGACAACAACACGTAATAATTTGCTACGTTACAAGATGTCTTGATTTTTCAAACGCCTTGCTTCTAGTGTCGAGCACAATATCAGGATTGTCTCTCGAGTGCGACTGCCTTGCCTAAAGCAAACTGATCGCCAGCTAACAGACAACCAGTTTTACTTTCCACTGCCGGCCGGAGTGGCCGAGCGGTTCTAGGCGCTACAGTCTGGAACCGCGTGACCGTTCGGGCATGGATGTGTGTGTTGTCCTTAGGTTAGTTAGGTTTAAGTAGTTCTGAGTTCTAGGGGACTGATGATCTCAGAAGTTAAGTCCTATAGTGCTCAGAGCCATTTTACTTTCCACTCCTTCGTACAGTGTCTAATCAAAGAATCCGGACACCCATTAGTGGACAATAATGTAGGATGTGTGCACCCTTCACCTTTATAACGGCTTGAACTCTGCGGCTAAAATTTAATGAGTGTCTATATGTCTGAGGAGGATTTGCAACCCGTTCGTCCTCCAAATCGATACTAAAGAAGGTAGAGATGTAGATCGCAGTGATGTGGAGCAAAGTTTGTGTCCTAACTCATCGGAAATGTGTTCCATTGGACTGAGGTTCGGATTTTGGCCCAGTCAGTCCATTTCAGAAATCATATTGTCCACAAACTAATGCATCACAGATGCTGCTTTATGACAGAGTGCATCTTCATGGTGGTACAAACAATCATCGTTTATGAACTGTTTCTCTACTGTACGCAGTACGAAATACTGTGAAGTGTGCTCAGCTCCTTCCTCATCTTGCGTTTACTTGAGCAGAATAGCAGGACCACACCCTAACCAAGAGAATCCCCCATCCACCGTAACACCACCTAATATATACTTCTAAGTCTACATCTACATCTACATCTACATTTATACTCCGCAAGCCACCCAACGGTGTGTGGCGGAGGGCACTTTACGTGCCACTGTCATTACCTCACTTTCCTGTTCCAGTCACATATGGTTCGCGGGAAGAACGACTGCCGGAAAGCGTCCGTCCGCCCTCGAATCTCTCTAATTTTACATTCGTGATCTCCTCGGGAGATATAAGTTGGGGTAAGCAATATACTCGATTCCTCATCCAGAAACGCACCCTATCGAAACCTGAACAGCAAGCTACACCATGATGCAGAGCGCCTTTCTTGCAGAGTCTGCCACTTGAGTCTGCTAAACAATTCCGTAACGCTATCACGGTTACCACATAACCCTGTGACGAAACGCGCCGCTCTTCTTTAGAGCCTCTCTATCTCCTCTGTCAACCCGACCTCGTACGGATCCCACACTGACGAGCAGTACTCAAGTACAGGTCAAGCGAGTGTTTTGTAAGCCACCTCCTTTGTTAATGGACTACATTTTCTAAGGTCTCTCCCAATGAATCTCAACCTTGCACCCGCCTCACCAACAATTAACTTATTGATTGGCGACTCCATAGTGTCCTGTGCAGTACGACCAGATAATGGGTATACTTGGAAGGAGAGACAGCACTGGTCGTATATTTTTGTTTATTATCGCAAAATCGATTTTCGGTCACTTAGTGACCATCTTCAGTGCTGTAATTATAACTTAAATTAGTAAAAATATACGATCAATGCTGTCTCTCCTTCCAAGTATAACAATTAACTTTATTTGATCATTCCACTTCAAATCGTTCCGTAAGCATACTCCCAGATATTTTACAGAAGTAACCGTTACCAGTGTTTGTTCCGCTATCATATAATCATACAATAAAAGATCCTTCTTTCTAAGTACTCGCAAGGCATTACATTTGTCTATGTTAAGGGTCAGTTGCCACTCCCTGCACCAAGTGCCTATCCGCTGCAGATCCTCCTGCATTTCGCTGGAATTTTCTAATGCTGTAACTTCTCTGTATACTACAGCATCTTCCGCGAAAAGCTGCATGGAACTTTCGACACTATCTACTAGGTCATTTATATATGTTGTGAAAAGCAATGGTCCCATAACACTCCCCCGTGGCACTCCAGAGGTTACTTTAACGTCTGTAGATTTCTATCCATTGACAACAACATGCTGGGTTCTGTTTGCTAAAAACTCTTCAATACAGCCACACAGGTGTTCTGATATTCCGTAGGCGCTTACTTTGTTTATCAGGCGACAGTGCTGAACTGTATCGAGCGCCTTCCGGAAGCCAAGGAAAATGGCATATACCTGGGAGCCTGTATTTAATATTTTCTGGGTCTCATGAACAAATAAATCGATTTTGGTCTCACACGATAGCTGTTTCCGGAATCCGTGTTGATTCCTACAGAGTAGATTCCGGGTTTCGAGAAATGACATGATACGCGAGCTAAAATATGTTCTAAAATTCTACAACAGATCGATGTCAGAGATATAGGCCTATAGATTTGCGCATATGCTCGACGACCCGTCTTGAAAACTGAAACAACCTGTGCTCTCTTTTCCAATCATTTGGAACCTTCCGTTCCTCTAGAGACTTGCGGTACACGGTTGTTAGAAGGGGGCAAGTTCTTTCGCGTACTCTGTGTAGAATCGAATTGGTATCCCGTCAGGTCCAGTGAACTTTCCTCTGTTGAGTTATTTCAATTGCTTTTCTATTCCTTGGACATTTATTTCGATGTCAGCCATTTTTTCGTTCATGTGAGGATTTAGAGAAGGAACTGCGGTGGCGTCTTCCTCTGTGAAACAGCTTTGGAAAAAGGTGTTTAATATTTCAGCTTTACGCGTGTCATCCTCTGTTTCAATGCCATCATCATCCCGGAGTGTCTGGATATACTGTTTCGAGCCACTTACTGATTTAACATAAGACCAGAACTTCCTAGGATTTTCTGTCAAGTCGGTACACAGAATTTCACTTCCGAATTCACTGAACGCTTCACGCATAGCCCTCCTTACGCTAACTTTGACGTCGTTTAGCTTGTGTTTGTCTGAGAGGTTTTGGCTGCGTTTAAATTTGCAGCGAAGCTCGCTTTGTTTTCGCAGTAGTTTCTTAACTTTGTTGTTGAACCACGGTGGGTTTTTCCCGTCCCTCACAGTTTTACTCGGCACGTACCTGCCTAAAACGAATTTTAAGATCGCCTTAGACTTTTCCATAAACACTCAACACTGTCAGTGTCGGAACAGAAATTTTCGTTTTGATCTGTTAGGTAGTCTGAAATCTACCTCTTATTACTCTTGCTAAACAGATGAAACTTCCTCCCTTTTTTTTATTCCTATTTTCTTCCATATTCAGATCAAATTTATGTCTGCGCTGGAAACGATGGCAGATAATGTTCTCCAGGTATTCGCTGAACCTAAACATTTCCATAGACATGGCAGAGGGTACAGGGTGCTTCATAACTTCAAATAAATCATTTACAGTCATCCGCTGCCCATTGACGTCGCTCTTTAGTCAACTAGAGAGTCGCTTATCGTTGACCACATAAACGTGTGGCCCACCAGCAGCTGCTCGGCCATAGTATCCTATCCTTTTTAACTCCCTATGCGCAGTCATTGGTAGCCGGTTTGTCGGAGTACTTGTGAAATCTCGTGTTACTTGTGGTGATTTAATTCCCGTCATGCGGCCATAATTACATCGGAAACCTTTTAACATGAATCACCTGAGTACAAGTGACAGCGCCGACATTGCCCTGCCCTTTTATACCTTGGGTACACTGTACTACCTCCATTTGTAGAGGTGCATATCGGTGTCTCATGACTTTCGTTACCTCAGAGGATATTACAATGCCTGTTGGTAGTATTCGTCTCTAGACTTTTTTTGTATGTATTTCTGGCAGTTCTTAGTAACTCGGTAGTTACAAATTTTATGGAAACGAGATGGTAGACATAATTACCTAAGGACATGAAAGCCAATTAGTGCTTAAGGAGAAAGTGAAACACGTCTTCAGGATATACCAGATCATATTTAATCTCTACACAGAGGAAGAAGTAAGGGAAACCAATGGAAACATGGGAGGGGATTACATATTTAGGGAGATAAGTGGCGACGTCGTTGTCGATTTGTCAAAGACGGCAGTGGGTATGAAAGAGCAGTCGAACGGTATGGATGATGTCTTGTGAGGAGGTTATATGAGGTGAAATTGATGTCAACAAAACGAAAACAAGGATAAAACAATTAAATGAGGTGATACTGAGAAGTTACAGTAGGAAGTGCTACACTAAAACTAATAAATGAGTTTTACTGTTTACGCAGAACTGTAACTGATGGTGGCAGAAGTGGTTATAAAGTGCAGATTGGCAGTAGCGAGAAAAGTGTTCCTTGAAAAACTGAAATTTGCTAATGCCAGATATTAATTTAAGACTTAGGAAGTCCCAACAGTATGTGTTTATCTAGAATATAGTCTTTTAAGGATCTTAAACGTGAGTGATAAACATTTCAGACAAGCAAAAAATAGAAGCTTTGATAGTGGTAATCCAAGCGTATGTTGAAGATCAGAACGGTAGATCGAATAAGTAATGTAACGTTATGGAATCGAATTTGGAAGAAAAAATGTTTGGCACAATGTGATAAAAAAGGGATACTTTACTGATAGATACCGTGAGGACCTCGAAATCCTTAGTTTGGTAGAGAAGTGTCGACAAATCGTAGTGGCCAAAGCTTGAATGTAAGTTAATAGTTTCAAACTGATGTGAGTTTCAGTAATTATGGAGATATTAAGAGACTTGCACAGGACAGATTAGCTTGGAAGTCGGCATTAAAGCAGTATTCGAACTATTTTGAAAAATGAAGAAAACCTCATGACACTTGCTTAACCCACAGTCTTTTACTTGACACACGACCGGTTATGGAAGCGTTGCGCTCCATCATCTGGTGTAAAAATAAAATCACCGGTCGTGTACCCAATAAAAGATAGCGGATTAAGCAACCGTCCTGCGGTTTTCTTCATTTTCCAAAATGTACTTATACAGTTAGGGCTGCCCCACATGAAGACGCCTTTGAGTCTTCGAATTGAAGGCCACAACACAACATCGGTCATGGACAAAAAAGGATCAGATGAAGATGATGAACAGTGCTCTAAAGGACTACACCGGTCTCACAGTAGAAGTGAAACAAATCTTCTATGTAGAGAGAGCCTGCCGCTGTGGCCGAGCGGTTCTAGGCGCTTTAACCCGGAACCGCGCTGCTGCTGCGGTCGCAGGTTCGATTCCTGCCTCGGGCATGGATGTGTGTGATGTCCTTAGGTTAGTCAGGTTTAAGTAATTCTAAGTCTAGGGGACCGATGACCTCACACGTTAACTCTCATAGTGCTCAGAGCCATTTGAACCATTGTGTACGGACAGTCGTATTTTGGCTGTGGACAACTGAAATCACAAAGCGCTCTTTAACTGTCGGCGAGCAGTCGGTCGGTAGCAAGGACCAGCTGCGTCCGCCGTATAACAGCCTCTCTCGTGATGTCGTGGAGTGGTGTAGAGCGGAGGCGTGTTCGCGCACAAAACTCGATAAACAGCGGATCCGCGCCGCCATTCATCGGCGCACGTCGCGCAGCATAAATCACCGCGGATGGTGGTCAGCGGACATTAAACGTTTACTGCGCCCAATGCGGGAATACAGGCGGCACATTTATTAGCAATAACCAAGTATCGAGGGCCGGCCGCCGTCATTATCAGTTTTACGGCGGTATTAAACTGTCTACGGCAGTGGGCAGTGTAATGTGAGTTATCTGCCGGCTAACGTTGTCGTTGGCAGCCGGGGTCGCTGTGGCCGAATGTTCCCATCGTGCATTCACTGTGCGACAGCGTCTGGTTACAATAATGCCGCTTTCATAGAAGTGAGAAGGACGCATTTGCAGCCACATGAGCGAAGAGTTATCTCTGCTCCGAGCTGAAGCTGAAAGTTTTCATTTCCCCTGTACTCTGTGCATTTTCTAACACGTATCTGTACCATGGGTGTATATTATTTAAGACTGCAAGTTTACGACAGCATATATTTAATATTGTAGGAATCATTTTCGATTTATAAGTATGTTAGATTACTGTTTACGATGCAAAATCGCCGGCCGGTGTGGCCGAGCGGCTCTAGGCGCTACAGTCTGGAACCGTGCAACCGTTACGGTCGCAGGTTCGAATCCTGCCTCGGGTATGAGTGTGTGTGATGTCCTTAGGTTAGTTAGGTGTAAGTAGTTCTAAGTTCTAGGGGACTGATGACCTCAGAAGTTAAGTCCCATAGTGCTCGGAGACATTTTTGAACGATGCACAATCGGATTATTAATCATTTCATTGGCTGATACTGGCTAGCACCATGCACTAACCACGTATGTAGTACGTCATCTCTAGGATATAACTGAACCCGAGTACTGACAGAAGGGGAAACGTGGGCCACGTGCCTTGCAAGCCCCAGTCAGCTAGAGCGAGTCGTATTCTGCAGGGCAGACATTTACTGAAATGAAAGAGAGCAAAGTGAGGAAATAATGGTTTGAGTGCTAGATGCTGCAGAACTCCTGTAGTGCGGACAATCCAGACGGGTAGCTGCACTCCGGTGCAACTCAAAATCTACAGAATAACTCTTATGGAGAAAGAGCATGGGGAGAGGAACTAGGTGAGAAGACATACTTTCGCAGGGTTACAAACGATTGTCGCAAGCTCACATTTAAGAAATGTTTTCACAGGAAAAATGGAAATGAGCGTACGCCATTGTGGGCCGGGAGTCCCCCATTTAGGAGAAGTTCGGGCGCCGAGGGCAAATACTAACAGCATTCGACGCCACTTTGGGCGACTCGCGCTTCGGAGATTGGCATGAAATGACGATGACACAACACAACACCCAGTCTGTGAGCGGACAAAATCTCCTGCCGCAGTCGGGAATCGAACCCGGGCCCCTTGGCATGACATTCCGCCGCGCTGACCCCTCAAATAACGGGAACGGACTTTTCACAGGAAGCACCAGGACACTCTTCCCGCCAGAAAGCAAAGATCTATTTCTGATTGGTGGAAAACTAAGGATGAAGGAGGGAATGGGAACTCCCAGAAAATATTGTGCAAGGAGTCTGAGCTCTAGGTGATTGCTTGGAAAATACATGATGCATGCAGTGATAGGTAATGTTTTTGTAACAGCTAATGCGATTCGCAGCTTGAGCGCAAATGTAGATACTTCATGTCCAAAAGTTAGTGGCATATGGTGTGTAGAAGCACTTCGCTCTGGGGATCAATTGAGAACATTTCCTTGCTGGGATCGATCGAAGACACTTCTGTCCGTCAATCGATCTAGAGGCTTTGCTAGCGAGAGTCAACGGAGAACCAAGGTTTTAAATTTTGAGGAAGACTGCTTGTGGCACAAGGAGTGCATGGCGTAGTTTCTCTGTGAACAGAGTTATTATTCTGTTACTCGAGTTAAAATTCTTCAGCTTTCTGTGGAGTCTGGCACACACTGAAAAGCTTCATTATGGGAGAATACTTGAGTAAAATTCTGTTCTTGGGTAGTAAGCAAACAGAAGTCATGACTCGCGTTTCCTCTTGTACTGGGGTAATCTCGGACATAGAAGCTTGCGGTCGGAATCTTGCGCGCGTTGTGTAGGCGGAGATTTGCAGGTACACCACATACAGCATCTGTACATCGACCAACGGCCAAACAAGCAGATCATAGAGGCACTACAACTGCTCTTCGCACATCAACAGGCATCCGGTTTGGCAGATAATGAAACTCTCACAGTAAATGTGTTGACTTTCATTTGCTTATCCACTGAATTTTTCTAAAAGTGCCAGTCAGAGTATAGGTGTTCCAGTATCACTAAACTCTATGTCCGTGTAATAACGGGGTCAGATAAAAGTCAATCATGTGTTCTGTCAATCTCAAAATTACAAAAATGGTTCAAATGGCTCTAAGCGCTACGGGACTTAACATCTGAGGTCATCAGTCCCCTGTACTTAAAACTACGCAAACGTAACTAACCTAAGAACATTACACACATCCATTCGCCAGGCAGGATTCGAACCTGCGACCGTACCAGCGGCGTGGTTCCGGACTGAAGCGCCTAGAACCGCTCGGCCACAGCGGGCTGCTCAAAATTACATTTTGGGCGGAATCTGATATTGTGTATTTCATATTTACACAACATTGTGCGCTTTATATGTTTTCTTGAGGATAAATAATTGACTATATCATGTTGTGATTCATTCTATAACAGCGCCCCAAGAGAAATGATTGGTTTCATGTTCCAAACTGAAGTGAAGTAACTCGATGCTTCGTTCTGTGAAAATACCCTATGTGTAGGTCGTCAGTAGCAGGGTCATTTTAATCTTCTGTAGGCATGACAGTTACACTGCGCAGATAACATTTGGCAACCACATATACATACACTATATATTACATGTACTACGAGGGTTTGCAATTACTATTGTATTTATTTATTAATGTTACTGATTCATCCACCTAAACGGTGTAGACGAAACTATACCTACCGATTGCTGTGGCATCCAACAGTCCACAAATCAGTTACTTCTGTATCTTTCTCCTGACCTCAAATAGAAATGTTTCCCAGATGTATAAAGCGATCTCTACAAGAAGACTGAGAAAACCGGTTTATCAAGAGAAACAAACATTTCAAAAATACGTAACCCTGATAAAATTCTCGTGGTTTTCTAGCCGCGTCAAGTGTTCAAAATCCTCTGAGTACTCCTTGGCCATTGTCGGGTTGTGACTGTGTGTGTTCAGTGTTCCTGTCGTTATACTCCGACGCTGTCAGCTGTGACGTCACTGTGCATTGTCCTGTGCCATATATAGAGGTAAAAAAAAAAGAAGGGATATGGCGCTATAGGTTTACGCTGTATTTGTTTTGAAGCCAGAGTGGGTTGGGTCTGACGCCATCTTAAATAGCCCATCACATTTGCAGACTACTGTTTCAAATTGCTTCTTGTTCATTATCTCTGTCGTGTGCACAGAAGGGTTCTTTTAAATGCAAAAATTACAGAGCTTGCATGGGTAACATAGTGTCAGGAAGACAATTTCGAACGTTTGTCAGTTCTTGAACGCGTATTTGCTCCAGTAATAAGACGCATTTGGCCTCGTTAATGTGACTTGTTGTTTTTTTTTTTTTTTTGCTATACTTCTTCGAGTAACCAAGAAGAGAAGGATGTGATGTAAAAAGAGTATTTTCGTAATTAATGTAATCCCATTTTTACTGTGTTTGTATGGATAGCAAATAGCACTGAGCACTATGCGACTACCGAGCGAGGTGGCGCAGTGGTTAGACACTGGACTCGCATTCGGGAGGACGACGGTTCAATCCCGCGTCCGGCCATCCTGATTTAGGTTTTCCGTGATTTCCGTAAATCGCTCCAGGCAAATGCGGGGATGGTTCCTTTCAAAGGGCACGGCCGACTTCCTTCCCCGTCCTTCCCTAATCCGATGAGACTGATGACCTCGCTGTCTGGTCTCCTTCCCCAAAAACAACCCCCCCCCCCCCCAGCCCTATGCGACTTAACTTCTGAGGTCATCAGTCGCCTGGAACTTAGAACTAATTAAACCTATCTAACCTAAGGACATCACATACATCCATGCCCGAGGCAGGATGCGAACCTGCGACCGTAGCGGTCGCACGGCTCCAGACTGTAGCGCCTAGAACCGTACGGCCTCTCCGGCCGGCTATGGATAGCAAATGAAACTAAAACTCCGAAACGAATGTTTGTTCGCTTTCTAGTACTGTTTCTTCTTCGTTACATTGTTGGATTTCTACTCGTATGCATCACATTTTCAATGTTCACGTTTGCGAAAAACTTACCTACATGTTCTTTGCTAGCCCATAAACGTGTGCGGTGGTGAAAGAAGCAGTGCATGCTATCGTACCTTGTGCATGTCAACACAGTGAATGATTATTGAAAAGTACACTCACACGCAACGCAAGCCGACATTTCTTATGAAACAACTACGTCTCCATACATCTAAAGCACCAGTTGTTGTTTGGGATGCGACAGTTAATTCCAACGTTCGAAACATAAGAGTGATGTCACCTAGAACCATGGAGGTATAAATGCTGTAAACCTAATGTTTTTGGGCTACATAAGATGGTGGACGCCGGCTTCAAGTTTGTGACATATTGACAGCTCCCTTCTTTTTTTACCTTCATGGGTGCCATATAAGGTTACGTTTTCGTTGCAAGATCACCGCGCCCACTTCAGCTTGCCGATGACCATGTCAGAATCTATACTTTGCTGCAGGCTGTCGTCTGTCCTGAGGACGTTTACAGAAATTTCTGGCTCTGCTGCTTCTTCTACGATGCTGTGCCAGAAACCATAAGCCCGTTAAAGAATGAATGTTTCGGAGAATTCAGTTAGTGTCCCGTTTTTCCAAGGCATGTTCTGCTACCGCTGATTTTTCAAAATACCGATGCTGAAACACCTCTCAGTTTCTGTACGGCGCTGTTTCAACATTAAAGCGTCTACAACTACACGGTATTCTGTGTACTGCTGGCGCTCTTAGGTCTGCATCATTTTCTACGGGCCTCATAAGTTGCCGAATTTTTGCTGGTGTCCTGGATACTGCATTGACGTTAAGGATCTTTAGGAGGCGATTAATCTTTCCTGTTATTGATCGACAGGACGGCCAAAACGCAAGCTTCCTCATATCTTCCTCGCGGACCTTTCTGCTTACTAGTCCTGAATTTTTTGGTTGTTGTAGCAATTCTCTGAAAACATTCTTCAAGTGACTCAGTTCTTTCGACAAGATTTCAGCGTCTGAAACATTTTCCGCTTATTGCACCATTCCCTCACAGCGCTGAATTTCTGTGCCGTGGGAGAATGGCTGATGAGTTCTGGGTTGAGTTCGTAGACGTTAAAATATTTCTTTAGGAAATAGAGCAACCACTCTATTTGCTGTATATATTTATTTATACGAATGTGTGTTTCCTGCTTTCATCTATTCTCCCTGGTGTAATACATACACTCTTGGAAATGGAAAAAAGAACACATTGACACCGGTGTGTCAGACCCACCATACTTGCTCCGGACACTGCGAGAGGGCTGTACAAGCAATGATCACACGCACGGCACAGCGGACACACCAGGAATCGCGGTGTTGGCGCGCAGCATTTGTGCACTGCCGCCGTCAGTGTCAGCCAGTTTGCCGTGGCATACGGAGCTCCATCGCAGTCTTTACCACTGGTAGCATGCCGCGACAGCGTGGACGTGAACCGTATGTGCAGTTGACGGACTTTGAGCGAGGGCGTATAGTGGGCATGCGGGAGGCCGGGTGGACGTACCGCCGAATTGCTCAACACGTGGGGCGTGAGGTCTCCACAGTACATCGATGTTGTCGCCAGTGGTCGGCGGAAGGTGCACGTTCCCGTCGACCTGGGACCGGACCGCAGCGACGTACGGATGCACGCCAAGACCGTGGGATCCTACGCAGTGCCGTAGGGGACCGCACCGCCACTTCCCAGCAAATTAGGGACACTGTTGCTCCTGGGGTATCGGCGAGGACCATTCGCAACCGTCTCCATGAAGCTGGGCTACGGTCCCGCACACCGTTAGGCCGTCTTCCGCTCACGCCCCAACATCGTGCAGCCCGCCTCCAGTGGTGTCGCGACAGGCGTGAATGGAGGGACGAATGGAGACGTGTCGTCTTCAGCGATGAGAGTCGCTTCTGCCTTGGTGCCAATGATGCTCGTATGCGTGTTTGGCGCCGTGCAGGTGAGCGCCACAATCAGGACTGCATACGACCGAGGCACACAGGGCCAACACCCGGCATCATGGTGTGGGGAGCGATCTCCTACACTGGCCGTACACCACTGGTGATCGTCGAGGGGACACTGAATAGTCCACGGTACATCCAAACCGTCATCGAACCCATCGTTCTACCATTCCTAGACCGGCAAGGGAACTTGCTGTTCCAACAGGACAGTGCACGTCCGCATGTATCCTGTGCCAACCCAACGTTCTCTAGAAGGTGTAAGTCAACTACCCTGGCCAGCAAGATCTCCGGATCTGTCCCCCATTGAGCATGTTTGGGACTGGATGAAGCGTCGTCTCACGCGGTCTGCACGTCCAGCACGAACGCTGGTCCAACTGAGGCGCCAGGTGGAAATGGCATGGCAAGCCGTTCCACAGGACTACATCCAGCATCTCTACGATCGTCTCCATGGGAGAATAGCAGCCTGCATTGCTGCGAAAGGTGGATATACACTGTACTAGTGCCGACATTGTGCATGCTCTGTTGCCTGTGTCTATGTGCCTGTGGTTCTGTCAGTGTGATCATGTTATGTATCTGACCCCAGGAATGTGTCAATAAAGTTTCCCCTTCCTGGGACAATGAATTCACGGTGTTCTTATTTCAATTTCCAGGAGTGTATTTAAATCTTTAACTAGCACATCGTTAGCAGTCCTTCAGTATTCTTCTCAGGGTAACTGCATGTTCCAAACTGTTGTTTTCCATGATGTGCTAAATGAAGATTTAAATATGTGTTACGCCAACTGACGATGGGCGAAAGCCCGAAACTCCTATTAGTGGAAATAAATACTACAAAAATGGGCTGGCAGCTGCGTTTCTTAAGGTAATACAAACGATGAAACTCAACACTCAGTAAAATGAACAAATTAATGGTTTCAAACCACTGAAAGCGGTTGGCAGCCCGAGAGAATTTTGTCAGTACACAAAACCATACGTTCCTGTGTACATAATCCCGTCTTAAAGTCAGTAATCAGAATTTGTGTAGTACTGCAAAATCCCTGTCACTCTTTCTTCCTACAGTAACTCTGTTGACAAGAATCATACGGCATCGCCTCTGAGCAGTGCCCTTGCTGCCGTACGGTACACTAAGAAAAGCCATTTCATTGCGAGAGACAAAGTGAGGCTAGACCATCTTTGAATTAATGTCATGGATGAATTTTTAGACCTTGACGTATATGCTCCGTGATGTAAAGAGATAAAGTGGTGCTTCTGATAGGGATGCTGCTAGTGTCAATAAATACGAACAACTTTGCATTATGTTCACTAGAAAATATATAACGTAAATTTTACAGAAATTCATTTGAAAGTGAAACATTTTAAGGTAATTTCCCCAATGGTCTTGGCTGGATCGTTTCAGCTTGTCGACTGACTGACTTTTGCACGACTAAATCCAGAGTAGAACATGTGACATTTTCCTACTTCTCTGTACACTTCTGGCTGAGTGTCTGTTTCCGTTGCTTAGCAAAACTGGAACTTTAGTGCACAGGAATAATCCCACAATTACCGTCAATGACTTCCCATGTTTTCTGTATGAAACACGATTTGTTGTTATTTGTTATCAGTATTGGTGAAAAGAGTTATTACTGTTTTGCACTCATGCACTGGGTCATCCCCCAGCTATATAGCAGTAAGGGTTAAGCTACAGTTCAGGCCCACATTGCTCTGTTGCTAGATCAGCCTTTCATGGTCCCACTTACAAATGATTTATGGCTCCCTTTCCTCTCTACCCTCCTCCCCCCCTCACCCCCCCCCCCCAAGTACATCTACTCTATTCAGAGGTCCTTATCTCATCCAACTGTCACCCTTATCACTGATCATCCAACTCTCTACTACATTCAAGGGTAGTAATCTTGTTGGCTCTCTCAATATCAACAATGACACTACATCGAAGATGGCTGCCCAAGATGGTTACCTCCATGTATTATCACATAAGTCTGCTACTATACCATCATTCTAAAGTAAAATGGTAGCAAATTATTAAAAGAAAGCTCGTAAGACCTTGTTTTAAACAGTTGTACATTTAATGGCCCATTTGTTTAAACATTTGTGAATCAATCTTCCTGGAAGATCAGAACTGTTGGTCAGACCGAGACTCGAAGTCGGGACCTGTGCCTTTCGCGGCCAAGTGCTCTACCAACTTAGCTACCAAAGAATGACTCACGACTCACGACCCGTCCTCACAATTACTTCCGCAGATACTTCCACCATTTTCTCATATTCCGCCTTCTAAAGTGCACGGAAGTTCTTCTACGTAACTTGCAAAAGTAACTCTCCTGGAAGAAAGGATACTGCAGAGATACGGCCTAGCCACTGCCTGGTGCATATTTCCAGAATGAATTTTCATTCTTCAGTTAAGTAAGCGTTGATATTAAATTTCTCTGCAGATCAAAACTGTCTGCCAGACCGAGAATTGATCTGGGGACCTTTGCTTTTTGTGGGCAAGTGAACTACCAACTGAGCTACGTAAGCATGACTCACGACCGGCATAGCAAAGTGTGGTTCAGTAAACCGTCCTTCACTTTCATTAACAAAATATAACTTGAAATAATGAAACTTCATTGATACATGCAGTAATTTAGGATTGAATTCAAATGATTAAACACAGCCCGAAAATAACCATGAACACAAGAGAAAAGTGAAATTGCGCTCCAACTGGGGAATGCATAGGTACGTAAACCAGGCGCTAGAATTTTAAATTTAGAGGACTTTATTACAATCTTGTACATCAAACAAGACATTGTTAATTACAAAGGCTGTTACAAACGGTCACAAAACGCCGCCAGGCTCCTCATTATGCCAACAGTAGCCGCCTGCCGTGTCATGAGCACTCGGATTCCAAGTCGGTAGAGAGAGAACTTCTAACACAAGAAAAGAGCGTATATGTAACAACAAATATAGTGACTTGACAAGTCCACAAACCACCAAGACCTCGGGATTGTTCAACACAATGGCAATAAGTATAATTAATCAAGCTGTAATTAATAAAATATTTTCCTAAATAAGAAAACTTTAATACCCAACATTAAAAAAAATATACACGGTGTCAGTTAATGGCGGCACGAAAGTAGTGAGGAGTTATTTATTTGAAAAAAGAATAGCTGCAAATCGTCAAAGAACTAGTGAAACGTCACTCAAACACGCTAATGGGCCAATGGTTGCAAATTTAAGGTTGTTAAACAAGAGCGTATTTTCGATACATTCGGCACGCTTAAGATAACTCTGTAACATGGACTCACACAAAAGATTTTAAAAGAAATTTTGCCCACATGTGAAAACTAAACACCCTGCCGGCCGCGGTGGTCTAGCGGTTCTGGCGCTGCAGTCCGAAACCGCGGGACTACTACGGTCGCAGGTTCGAATCCTGCTTCGGGCATGGGTGTGTGTGATGTCCTTAGGTTAGTTAAGTTTAAGTAGTTCTAAGTTCTAAGGGACTTATGACCTAAGATGTTGAGTCCCATAGTGCTCAGAGCCATTTGAACCATTTTGAACTAAACACCCTCTTCGAAAAGCAATCTGCTCATTGATGTACCAGATTAACATACGGGCAATAAAGCTCTGTGTTGTTATGAGCAGGACGAAACACAGTAAACAATTCAAGCAGACTTGCTGATACTCACCCACATTGTGCCGAAGCAAAGCTGCATTCTGTTCAGCCACATTGAACTACCTTCCGTCACCACACAACGTTTACCCAGTGTGACAACAACTAAATGTGCTTAGCATTGACGCTATTCCACTTTTACACAACCACCAAATGCCGAAGCCCAGCATCTTTACTCCCTCCAACTCGACCCGCTGGAACTAGGAACTTTCTTCACGCCGAACGCCGTACCTCTGTATCTACATCGACACTCCGCTGTCGACATTATGGCGCGTGGCAGAGGGTAACCTGCACGACTAGTAGTAATTTCCTTTCCTTCTCCACTCGCACACAGAACGAGGGAGAAACGACTCTCTATATGCTTCCGTATGAGCCTTAAGTTCTCATATCATATCTTCGTGATCCTTACGTGCAATGTAAGATGGAGGCAAAAGAATCTTTCTGCCGTCGGCTTCAGATGCCGGCTCTCTAAATTTTCTCAATCTTCCTCGAAAAGGGCGTCCCTTTCCCACCAGGGAGTTCCTGAAGCATCTTCGTAACACTTGCGTGTTGTTCGAACCTACCTTGAACAAACCGAGCAGCCCGCGTCTGAATTGCTTCGATGTCTTCCTTCAAACACTCGAGGAGCACTCAAAATTAGGTCACACTGGCGTCCTATATGCGTTATCCATTACAGATGAACCACACTTTCTTAGAATTCCCCCAACAAACCGAAATCGACCATTTGCCTTTCTTACCACAATCCTCACATCCTCGTTCCATTTGATAGCGCTTTTCTTCGTTACGCTGAGGTGGCTGAGTCAAGCAGGACACTACTAACGCAGTATCCGAACGTTACGGGTTTCTTTTTCCTATTAGTCCCATTTAACTTACATTTTTCCACATTTAAACCTAGTTGCCAGACCAACTACAATTTTGTTCTAAGTCATCTTGTATCCTCCTAAAGTTACTCAACTTCGACACCTTACCGTACATCACGGCATCACCATCAAACAACCGGAGACCGCTGCCCACCCTGTACGCAAAATCATTTACGTATGTGGAGAATAATATTGGTCCTATCACAGTTTCCTAGGGCACTCCTGCCGACACCCTAATCTCTGATGAACACTCGCTGACAACGACAACGTACTGCCTTCTTTAACGTAAGAAGTCTTAGAGCCACTCTCATATCTGTGAACCTATTCCATATGCTTCTATGTTTTTTAACAGCTTGCCGTGGGGCTCCGTGTCAAGCGCTTTTCGAAAATCTAGAGATAACGAACCTGCCTGTTACCATTCATCCATAGTTTGCAGTATATCATGTGAGAAAATGGCAAGCTAATCTTCACACGAGCGGTGTTTTCTGAAACCATTTTGATTTATGGACATAAGCAGTTCGGTCTCTAGAAAATTATGTTTGCACTGAAAATATCTTCAACGATTCTGCAGCAAACCGATGCTTGGAATATTGTTCTGTAATTTTGCGCCTCCGTTCTTTCGCACTTCTTAGACACAGGAGGCACCTGCGCGTTTTTCCAGGCGCTTGGGACTTTGCACTGGCCTAGAGATTCATATTAAATTCAAGCGAAGTAATGGGCCAGTGTCGTAGAATACTGTTTGAAAATCTGTATTGGCATTCCATCCGGACCCGGTGACTTATTTATTTTGAACTGCTTCAGTTGCTTCTCCACGCCAGGGATGCTTATGTCGTCCATATGGAAGTCTGTTCGATGATCAAACGACGATATGATTGTACGAGCGTCCTGCGTCAATGACTTCTTTAATGTGAAATTTAAAACTGTGGCCGGCCACTGTGGCCGACCGGTTCAACGCGCTTCAGTCCGGAACCGTGCTGCTGCTACGGTCGCAGGTTCGAATCCTGCCTAGGGCATGGACTGTGTGATGTCCTTATGTTAGTTAGGTTTAGGTAGTTCTAGGGGACTGATGACCCCAGATGTTAAGTCCCATAGTTCTCAGAGTCATTTGAACCATTAAAACTGTGGCTTTCCTTTTGCCATCTTCAGTTGCCTCTCCTGACCGGTCAACTGTGACTGGATGGAAGCCTTAGACCCACTTAGAGATGGTCGGCCCGTTTGACCGAGTGGTTCTTTGCGCTTCAGTCTGGAACCGCGCGACCGCTACGGTTGCAGGTTCGAATTCTGCCTCGGGCATGGATGTGTGTGCGTCCTTAGGTTAGTTAGGTTTAAGTAGTTCTAGGGGACTGATGACCTCAGATATTAAGTCCCATAGTGCACAGAGCCATTTTTGAACGCACTTGGAGATTTTGCATAGGGCCAAAATTTTCTGAAGTTCTCTGCCAGATCGTTTGCTGCGATATTTCTGTGGTAGTAATCCTATGCTGTGCTGATCGATGTTTTCATAGGCGCAAGGACTTCTACTAACCTTTGTTTGTCGGCGACTGCGATTTCTCTTTTGAACCGAGAGGGCAGCAACATCTGCTTTGTCATTATTGTCCGAAACTTGTTAATAAACCAAGGTGGGTCTTTCCCGTACCTTGTACACGTACCAGGCACATAATTGTACAGACCAAGATTTATAATCAGTCTCCATATAAGCCCGTACACAACAGCTTAATAATATGTCACAACGTTTCTTGACCTGTCATACTGTATACTGCGTGTTAAAAGAATAGTTTGGCACAACACCACGTCGTGCCTTCCGTATACTCAGCTTGGAAACACAGCAATCTGCTGGGTGGTGAACCACTTGCCCATTCACTACTGCCTCCACCAGTTCATGCTTTCCTACTTTAAGCTATGGCGCTGCACGCTCGCCACCTCGCCGAGAGCCATACTCTGAGGTGACAGGAGTCATGGAATAGTGATATGCTCTTATACAACTGGCGGCAGTATCACGTTCACAAGGTATAATAGGGCAGTGCATTGGGTGAGCTGTCATTTGTACACAGGTCAATCTTCTGAAAACGTTTCCGACGTGATTGTGATCGCACGGCGGGAATTAACAGACTTTTAACGCGTAATGCTAGATGCAGATTGCCACATGGGATGTTCCGTTTCAGAAATCAGTAAGGAATTCAACATTCTGAAAGCCACAGTGTCAAGTGCCGAGAACACAAAATTTCAGGTATTACCTCTCACTACAGACAACGCAGTGGTCCACGGCTTTAAGTTAATGATCGAGAGCAGCGGCATTTCCGTGGAGCTGTCGGTGCTCACAGGTAAACAACAGTGCCCGTAATGACACCACAAATCAATGTATTACGTGCGACGAACGTATCCGTTACGACAGTACGGCATTAATGTGCTACGGCAGCAGCAGACTACGACGCAAGTGCGTTTCCTGACAGCTGCTATCCAAGGTTCTTTTCAGATGAGGCCAGGTATCTGTTAGTAGAAGCTGAAGGTAGGGTTCGAGTGAGCAGACCCCATGAAGCCATAGACCCAAGTTGTGAACAAAGCACTGTGCAAGCTGGTGCTGGGCACATAATGGTGTGCGATGTAGTTAAATGGAATGGGGTGGGTTCTCTGGTCCAATTGACCAACCACTGAGAGGAATTGGTTATGTTTGGCTATCTGGAGACCATTTGAAGCCACTCGCGGACTTCATGTTCCCTAACGTCGGTGGAATTTTTACGTGATTTGATCCATTATAAATGGTTCTGAAACCCTGAGACTATGCGAGGTTTGTTTATAAATAACTCCTCTGCTACCAGTCATGATTTTCTTTATTTTATTTTTCGCACGACGCGTTTCGGGAAACGATTCCCATTTTAAAGTGAGTTTTTTGTGTTTGTTATGCCATTTCTATGTGATGTTGTTGATGTTCGACAGTCTGCTTCATTTCGTTGCCTTTACTGCATTATATAAGAAAACACGCGATTTTTAGTTGTTTGTCGAACTTTTTATGAAGTTAGTGGCGAAATTTAGAAGAATTAGTACTTACAGTTTCCTTATGGTCCATTTACGCAAAGTCTTACACGCACTAAATTCCACACACAACTTATTGTAAACTTTTAAACATGTAAAATGTTTTCGATGTTTAAAAATGTAGCCGGCCGCTGGGGCCGAGCGGTTCAAGGCGCTTCACTCCGGAACCACGCTGCTGCTACGGTCGCAGGTTCGAATCCTGCCCCGGGTAAGGATGTGTGTGATGCCCTTAGGTTAGTCAGGTTCAAGTAGTTCTAATTCTAGGGGACTGATGACCTCAGATGTTTAGTCTCACAGTGCTTAGAGCAAGTTGCGTGTGATGTTTAGTGTGTGTGAGACTCTGCACACATGGCCCATAAGGAAACTGTAAGCACTAATTCTTCTAAATTTCGCCACTAGTTTCATAAAAAGTTCGACAAGCAACTAAAAATCGCTTGTTTTCTTATCTACTGCAGTAAAGTCAACGAAATGAAGCAGACGGTCGAACATCGACAACATCACATAGAAATGGCATAGCAAACACAAAAAACTCACTTGAAAATGGGAATCATTTCCCGAAACGCGTCGTGCGAAAAATAAAATAAAATAAATCGTGAATGGTAGCAGATGAGGATTTTTATGAATGTCTATGTGCCATATCGCCGAGTCACAGTTGTTCATGATAGGTTAGAAGAAGATTCTGGAAAATTCCAGCGAATAATTTGGCCTCCCACATCGCCCGAAGTCAGTTCCATCGAACATTTATAGGACATAATGCAGAGGTCAGTTCGTGCACGAAATTCTGCACCGACAACACTTTCCAAATTATGGACTCCTATAGAGGCAGGAAGCCTCAGTGTTTCTGCTGGGGACTCCTAACGACTTGCTGAGTCCGTGCCACGTCGGGCTGCTGCGCCACGCAGGGCAAAAAGAGGTCCAGCAGGGTATTGGGAGGTGTCCCATTGTAACCTCCCCTTCACTTGTCGACCTTAATGACAGTGAAAAACTAAACCGCGTGTACCTAATGGAAATTTGGGAAAAGCAATCGTCACCAAAGTTAATCTGTCGGTAAAGAGGGAGGAAAGGGATACATCTAAATGAAAGGAAAAATGCAAATGAAACTGGTGGAAATTAATTTTGAAAAGGGGTAAAGTTAATAAAGAAAGTAAATGTGCGGCCATTACGCAAACAATTAACCAGCGGTAATTAGATAGTTGAGATTTTGGGGAAATTACGGTCGCCAGTCCTAAGGACAATTACTATAGTAACTGAAAAAAGAAAGGTTATTACACATATAATTAGCACTAGAAGCGTCAGAAGTAATAAATTTCGCTACGCTCTGACTTAATTTAGCGAAAGAATTAATAAAACCAGAAAATCGAAAGTTAATTTAGTGACTGAAGTTAATAGTGAGCTTTCTTTCTGAAGCACATCGAAATTCAGTAAAATAAGGTTAGTCTTGGACTACCTCAACAATCATTTCAAAAGCTACTTGAATATACGCAATTTAAAAATAAGAGATTTAACTTTGAACTTGAATTAAATGATTCTGAACAATTAACAATAGTAAAATTTAGTACATACCAAGCTGAGCTGCAGTAACAGGTAACTAAAATATGGTAACAAAACTCACACTCTTAATTTTTGCTTGTGTAATTTTAATATTGTAGCCAGCTATGAATACCTTAACTGAACTTTGAAATTAAAGCAGTGAAATCGAATGACGCTGGCGTTTGAATTTCAACGACACTTGGGCTCATTTCGGAAAAGGAAGGGATCCTGCTTGGCAATGCAATTGGGACAATGAGCAACAAAGGTTCATGCTACGTTGCTGTAATTTAGTTATGAAAATGGAACAGTTTGAAAAGCTGAGGTCTGCCATACAGTTCTAAAACTTTACGTGCTTCCAGTCTTCCTTGTTGGCTGATTGAAGGTTTGAAGCCGTCGATCGAGGAGGTGGCGACAGTCACTCATTGTCGGCCGTCGCTATTGCAGAAGCTGGATGTTGGCGCGCCTTCTTCTCGACACGGTCACCAGACGAAACGTGCTCTTGATGTGCGCCAGCTAATGCTTCCCGTCCGCGACACCATGTCAGAAACTAACATAGCAAACCGAACGCAATTACATGCAACCAAACCCCGAAAGCGCGGCAACTCGCGGGAGCTTCACACAACACACCTGCTCCACTGCACCACCCCAGCCAGACTACCCCTCTGCCCGCGATCCACGCGACAGAGTTAACACTACTAAAGATCCTCAACACTTTGGTTCACCACACGACCTATCGATCTATTCGTTCGATAGCATAGTTTTCCCTAGGCCAGACCCAGCGTATAAATATATATATACAAATAGTAAAACAATTACAATATATAAAGACACAGAAATGTCATACCTTGAGGTAACAAAACAAGGAAAAAAATTATAGTACAATAGATGGAAATAGGAGGATATGCATTTCCGGCGCTACACCATGACTTGTGACACCTGAGTGTACATCGCGAGTCCACAAAAGAACTCTGCCGTCGACCGCGGAGCGTCTCAGTGGAGATGAAATGAAGATCTGGAACTTAAACAAAAGAGACACGCTATTATCAGTGGCATTTTTCCAAGATTTGTAAATGTATTGAAAGTGCCCTGGACATGAGCAAAATCCTTAGTTACATGCAATAACGAATGCTATGCCTAGACAGCACTACTATTGATTTACAAAGTTAAGACAACAAATGCTTCACACGAAATAGGTTATTAACTTCATTTGCAAAAAAATTGTTCAAATGGCTCTAAGCACTATGGGACTTAACATCTGAGGTCATAGCTCCCTAGGCTTAGACCTACTTAAACCTAACTAACCTAAGGACATCATACACACCCATGCCCTAGGCAGGATTCGAACCTGCGACCGTAGCAACAGCGCGGTTCCGTGCTGAAGCGCCTAGAACCGCTCGGCTACAGCGCCCGGCTGACTTTATTTGACAGAGGATCAATACCAGACGAAGAACTATTTTATTGCTAAATATAACAATTACTTTTATTTCATACATTGGTTATAATGTGACGTTGACTGGGATAATCTACAAAAACAGAAATGTATCATTTATTTCTTGAGACAGGAGCGAGATTTTAATTTTATGTTATTTTCTTTTAATTTTATTTTATCGTGTATATAATTCAAAGTGTAGTTCACATCTAATGAGCCCAGACAACTAAAGTAATTCGCATTACATGTTTCAGACAATGTCTATGAAGTACTTGAGGAATTACTTGTTTGTGACAGAGGTATTGTTAGTTGAAGAAAGAATTATTGCCAAATGTAATGGTGGGTAGCAAGGAAAGTTGAATATCGATCAAAATTTCATAGCTGCAATAATAAAAATTTAATTTAGCATTAGTAAATCATAACCTGAAATTAAGAATCACATCTCTACCTCTTGTCGGTGAATTCTTTGTATCCAAAGCTATGGGTTTTGTAAGTACTACTGAAAATGTCACTGCTCTTCTTGGAGTTTGATATTGTGGCCATAAATACGATGAAAACGTAATCAAATACTTTTTACGTCGTACTGTAATGTACACACTTCCGCTTATAATTGCTTAGACAATTGCTTAAATCGTCTTGAGATTCCAGCTCCACTGAATTTAATGGTGGCCAGATCAATGATTTTTGGCTCGCCACCCTTTCTCTGGATTCCGATAATCGGAACGGAAATTCTGCAGCTGAAAGCCCTCTCGACCCGGCTTTGCATATCTTAGACGGTGCAGCAAGCTCTCTGAGTGGCTTCGTTAGCGGTTCACCCGCACAATACGTTTTCCCTTCCTGCCTCGAGTCACTATTATATTTATTTTTTGATTTGTGAAAAATCTGACAAATCTCACATCTGAAAGCAGAACTTGAGGCTTGTACTTCACCATTCTGTCTTTTCCGTTTAATCATGTTGTTCGGAAGAATGATTCCACTATTGTGATTCATCCGATCACCAGTCGATACTAGCACCGACAAACACAAGCTAAGTTCCTAAATTTTGAAACACTCATTATCGGTGCTTTCTAGCTACCTAGACGTTAGAAATCACTTTCAATTGTTACTTTCGTCGGTGTTCTCTGACGTACAGCTATCAGTGAACTAACAGAATAGCAGAGCTATGGAATGGAAAGTATGACTTCACACATATTTACTCTCAGTTTATTTTTCTGGGTGTATTACCTCCCTGCAAATGGAAGTATCGTAGGGTGCTAGAACGACTGTGTTATTGATTACTGATACCTACAGTTGAATGCTAATACAAGTTTAAGCCCCGCTGTAAGCACGGCCCATTATTTCACAGTAATTCTGATAATTATAGTGCCATCTGTCCCCAGCCATCGGTATTACCTGAAATTGTCAATTTTGTAGTTACTTTATCATCGCTTTTGTTATATTTCCAGCTCGAAAATAATAAATTATATTCGATGTTCGTACACTCTTCACCATACGAAATATAAATCTTATTTTTTATTAAATCATTTAAGTTTCATTGCCAGGCACACTCATGGTGAAAACGAATTCATGGAAGTAACAAAATCCAACTGAGAATAACTAATGGGAGTACACAAACTGTAAATTAGGTCTGAAATGGCCATTGATTACGTAAGAGTGTGGTCCGCAAATCTTTGATTGTGTAGTTATTCAGGTATTTCATAATCTGTAGCCGACTTCAGTTACTGGTTGGTAGTGCACTGACCTGTAGGTAATTGTCTGAACATTTGTAAAATAGTAGAAGGGCCGTGCTCAAGTGTCCATTTTGTAGGTTGAGTATGAATGTGTCAGCAGTGTCATATGTTGGGTCTAGTCTATTTGTAAATCGAGACTGTGACGTAATTTTCAAGACTGTGTTATCAAAACTGCGTGTCAGTGATTGTATGTGGGCATACATTACAGGACAAAACAGTGTGACAGAATACGACTTGTAAAGTAGAAAATAAAAATTGGAATAAGAACATCCTCTTAAATAACAACGGTCATCGAACGCTTTCAGAAATACTGCGCTAAAATCGCAAAGAGGCTGATTAGTCCAGTGAAACTGTCAGAAAAAAAGACTGTACCTTGCAAAAGGTGGGGTAGAAGATTTTGTTTTTTTAACTCGTTGATATTGTTGGAAAGGTTAAAAAACCAAGTTTTGCCAACAAAATTTCTCTTGGGAAAACTTTCTGCAGTCAAAAAATTTCGAAAAATTCGGACTTTTTTCAGTTTTTTCAAAATATCTCAGTTTCATTTGCTCCTATCGCTTTGATGTCTATTTTCTCTTTTAAAGAGCACAAAATTCTTTACAAATTTGATACTTACCATTTTTTTTCTACTCCCAATATCTAAGGCGCTACAGCGCCTCAAAAAATACCAATTTTTCAAATTTCGAGCAAAGAATAGTTGGTGACAATTTCCACGATGTAAAGTTCCGTAGAAAAGATAAAGTTGTGACTCTCCTTTCTGCGTTCAATTCTGTAAAAGCTGGGACACTAAAATTACTCCTGTTGACCCTTTAACTCTTTTCCAAAGGATCTGTTTAAAGAAACAAAGTGAAGAAGAGTTAAAAGCCTTTCTGAAATATGAACTTGCTCCTTACCCAATGTCCCTATTCTCAGAAAAAAGCATGCGAAAAGAAACAAAATCTTCATTCTATAATGCCTTAGTTCCAGTGGAAGATGTGAAGTCAGGTGGACCGAGTAAATTTTTTGTCATTGATGGAGGTTACCTTATCCACAAAGTGACTTGGAGTCGAAACGTTTGCTCCAAGTCAATAGCCCAAAGCTATGTTTCTTACTTGCAACGTCATTTTGGATCTCAATTTGCTATTGTACTTGATGGGTATCCATGTGAAGGAGACAAATGTAGCACAAAGAGTGCTGAGAGGATTAGTAGGTCCAAACAACATCCTTCGGTTGACGTTGTGGTTAAATCAGAGATGGTGAACCAAGTCCCTCAGGACAAGTTCTTGTACAACGAACGAAACAAGATGCGTTTGATCACACTTCTTATCATGGAATTTCTGGAGTGTAGCACCAGGCACAAGCAGATGCTGACGTTATAATTGTAACATCTGCCATTTCAAGAACCAAAGATTTTGGAAGTGTTGTCATTGAAGGTGAAGATGTTTACCTGCTTGTGCTCATGATCGGTTTGGGGCAAGGCATTGAAAACTTATTTATCTTAAAGCCAGGAAGAGGAAATGCAGAAGACAAGTGGTTTTCCACTGCATCTTACAAGTTTGACGGTGAATATACTCTGTTCACTCACGCCTTTAACAGATGTGATACAACATCTGCTTTTTTTGGTCAAAGAAAAATTAAGTGCTGCAATATTGTTGCGAAAAACGAACACCTAACCTCAGCGCTTTGCACGTTCAATAAACCACGTCCTACACGTGAAGAAATAATAACTGCAAGAGAACAGGTTACTATCGCATTGTATAGTGGAGGTGTCAGCAGTTCCCACACAGCCGGCCAGAGTGGCCGTGCGGTTCTAGGCGCTACAGTCTGGAACCGCGTGACCGCTACGGTCGCAGGTTCGAATCCTGCCTCGGGCATTAATTTGTGTGATGTCCTTAGGTTAGTTTGGTTTAAGTAGTTCTAGGGGACTGATGACGACAGCAGTTAAGTCCCATAGTGCTCAGAGCCATTAGAACAATTTGAAGTTCCCACACTCTAGACCATTTGCGGTGCCAGCTATTCGCCAAGTCTGCCACAAAAAGCAAACTGAATCTTGCACTGTTGCCACCTACACAAGATGCTGCACAACATCATTCCTTGCAGACTTACCAACAAGTCCAAAGTTGGATGGGAAACTGGGAACCTCCTGAGAAATGGGGCTGGATTCACAGTGACCGCGGTCCAGTACCCGTTATAATGAGCCAAGATCCAGCACCTGAAGCACTTCTTCACATTGTTTTATGCTCATGAAAGCTGAACTGTGGCGGAGCGTGCTCCTGCAGAAACGTGGGTTTGAAATGTTCTTCAATTTGCAAGAAATGTATTGGGGTCAACTGTGAAAACGTACCAAAATTTTTATATGAAGACAGTGAAGAAGATGTTATGGAGGATGTTGAGGAAACCCCTGATGAAACCAACGAACTTGCTGAGGCTGACTCGCTGTTTAAAGAAGAGGTCAATCTGGGATCAACTCTATGTACAGACCCTGAATCCGTAACTCAAGGTATTTCTGGTGACACTGAGGAACCTGGCCCATCAAAACGTTGGAAGTGATGCTCATATCTGACTCAAGTGCGCTTAAGTGCAATATTACAAGTATTACACACCCAGAACTGTCAACATTTTTTAGTAACTGACAATGCATTTTTAATTGTAATAAAGCTACTTATTTTTAATGTCAACTGTGTGGCTTTTATACACATTAATAATTACCTCCATCATTAGGTTGCCTATTGCAGCTAATAATAGTTCACTTTCCTGAGACAATCTATTTTGTGTGCTTGTGTATGTATGTATGTGTGTGTGTGTGTGTATGTGTGTGTGTGTGTGTGTGTGTGTTTATGTCTCTCAGTGATGTATTTTTATATTTATAGTTTTACAAATACCAGGACTGAGGTGGCTCATAGTGAACTTCAGGTAGTGATGTAAGAATCACCATAGTTGGGTGCCCAGCAAACATGTTGCATACAGAGAAATTGAATACTTGAAAGTGAGGTGGTAAATTCCAACATATAACATGATGTATAATGTATTTATACTACACAAACAGAAACTGAAAAAATAGTGTTAAAAAATAAGGTATATTCCCACTATGCTCAAAATTTGAAAAATTGGTATTTTTTGAGGCGCTGTAGCGCCTTAGATATTGGGAGTAGAAAAAAATGGCAAGAATCAAATTTGTAGAGAATTTTGTGCTCTTTAAAAAAGAGAATTCACGTTAAAGCGATAGGAGCAAATGAAACTGAGATATTTTGAAAAAACTGAAAAAAGTCCGAAATTTTCGAATTTTTTTGACTGCAGAAAGTTTTCCCAAGCGAAATTTTGTTGTCGAAACTCGGTTTTCTAATCTTTCCAACCATATGAACGAGTTGAAAAAATAAACTCTTCTACCCCACCCTTTGCAAGGTATATCTTCTGTTTGACTGGACTAGATATAGTTCATTCGAAAGTGTCAATTCTGGCAACTGAAATAAGAATCCATAGTTTCTTCAAATTTCCTTTCGGTAAATTTACGAAACATGTACTCGAAGATGATTGTGCTATCATTATGCTACCATCAACGAAAGTATCGCGTAGGGATCGTGAGGAAAAGATAAGAGAGATTGGGACCGTTAAAGGGGCTTACAGTCATTTTGCTCTCGGTTAATACGTGAATGGAGTAAGAAAGTCTATTAACAAAATGGGTTAGATATACCCTTCCCCAAGTACTGTACAAAGCTTATGCACTGTTTATGAAGCTGTATAAATACTTGTGAAGACAAAACCAGGTAAACGAAGAGCAGGAATCGTCTGCACGGGGAGTGGCTGTTAAAACTAAGTTTTCGCAAACAGCCACAAGTCTCACGCCGTATTTTTATTGTGAGTGGTTTCGCTCTTCGAATGGTCTAGAGCACCATCAAATACACAATTTAAAACTGGCTGACTGTATTAAAGATTGTTTTTACAGTTGGCTAACAGCTCTAAAAATTAGTTTGGCTATACTATAATAATTAAATTTACGTTTAAAGTACAGTAGGAAATATGACACTGACATTGACAGTGAAACGACCTGCTAAGCCTTCAGGACAGGACAGGTAGTTTAAGTTGTGGAAAGGGGCCAGAATAAGTGGCTGTCAGTTACACTCGACCATACAACCTCTTATTTGATCAATCATTACAAGATCGAAGAATTTTTTTTCAAAGAAAAAACACAGCTTTAGTTTTGCAACTTAATTTGCGGCTGAATGCGCCGTACAAGCTCATGCCTTAAGGGCAAGACCACTTCAATTTAAAAGGGGCTGAAAGCCAATAACTTAAAGCTCAACCAAAATCAGATATTTAAAAGGCAATACCTTATCTTAAAACAGTTCCTTCATTAGGCTGAAGGACCAAAGAATCTGACACTGTAAGAGCAAACAACTTAAATTCGACATCTGTTGAAGGTCCAACACTTAAGACTCAATAACTTTAATTTAGAAAATGCCAAAGGCTTTACGTAAAACAGTTCTTAAATTAGGCTGAAGGCCCAAACATCAGACGCCTTAAGGGCAAAACAACCATAACCTAAAAATCGGTTAGAAACCATACAAGTACAAACAACAAGAACAAACAAGAAAAGGCAGTACACCCAAGGGCGCTCAGAAGTTCCGAGGGTCGGCCTGGAATTCAAACACTGAAGCTCGCTTAGGTGAGACAGGCAGTCGGCCCAACCATTGTCGATCCGACGACACCCCAACCGACTGTAAACGGACCAACCGACAAGATAAGCTCTGCTTCACCCGACCAGCACACAACAGGGAGTTCGAATGAACAATGTAGAAGGTATTGGTGCCCACAACCAAGTATACATTGAGCTGTCAGACCACACAACATGCTGGACAGCGATAACACGATGAGGAAAACACACTGCCTGAATTTGTGTCAATTTCCAGGGCAGGTAACCGGAACGTTAATGGCCAGAAGGCAGAAGATTCTGCTGGTGCACTTTAATTCAACTAACCAAGTACAGTTAAATTCCACCGGAGGGTGGCTAAAATTTGCCAACTTGAAAACACACGTTGTTGCTTGCGGGAATGTCCCATCAGTCGACAACGAAATCCAAACGACACAATGTGTACAGTCGTGACTTGCTGGTAGTTTAAATCAAAGTCAACTTTCTTGTCCAGGATCGATGAGTCTCGAACCTCGTAGCAATGGGAACAGCACCACACACTCCGACACCATACAGAGGCCGCCAGGGGGCCCGGCCGAACTACGAGCTGTGGTGATTTCCTCACTGCTCCACGCTAACCGGCCAACTGCCCCCTCACAGCCCAGCTGGAAACTCTAAACGCAGTCCAAAGATAGTTCAAGGTGCGAATATCGATACACACCGCTGCTGCCACCCGTGGAAAGAGGATAACAGCATAATCGCGATAACCGCGGGACACTGAACACAGAATAGCAACCAAGGTTTAATCCAACGCATAGCATGAGCTAGCCACAGCTCAATCTCCCCCCCCCCCCCCCCCCCCGCAAACACAGGGTTGGGGTGATTCAACTCCTGAGCTACCTGAACTTAACTTGGCTAAGGTGAACCCAATACTGCCTATGTGAACTGGTCTCCTTGACCAACAGATCTACTGGGCCTAACATACGCATGATATTGCAAGACCCCAGAAAACGAGGAGTAAATTTACTAAGATTCACGCCATGCACCTGCCTACCCTGGCTTGCCCTTAGAGGTTTCTCGATTACGATTATAACGCTCGGTTTTTTTATTGTGGGCTCTGAGTATATTACGCCTGACACAGTTCCAGTGTTCCTTGATAACACGAGGACTAACATTGGCTGGAATAAGATCTTGAATTCCCCACAAGTTCGAAAGAGGGAACTTAATCGGACAGGAAAGAATCAAGGAGGCGGGCATAGCTCGCATGGCTTCGTGACTGGCGGTATTAAAGGCGAAACTAAGCCTGGGTTTTCTGATGATAAATATTCAACCCGGACTTAAGATTTCGGTTAAATCTCTTCGCAAATGACCCCTGCGGATAATGCGGGGTGGTCATGATATTCCTGACACTGTTCTGGGAACAGAAAGGCTTGAAAGGAGCCGAAAGAAAAGCAGGAGAATCGTCGATAACAAGCTGCTTGAATGGGCCAAAAACACTGAAGACAAAGGTAAATGACAAATAGTGGTGGCAGCGGTGATGTTAAGGCTCGGGAGGAGCCAAGTAGATCTGGAGAACGCATCGATAATAACTAGTACACATCGATGACCCTTCTTAGTACGAGGTGACTGTCCTAAATAATCAATATAGAGCTTGGTCAAAGGACAGGACTCTCGTTCAGAACTCAAGAAACCCTGCTGAAGAGCATTCTTGGGTCTACATCTACATCTACATGATTACTCTGCAATTCACATTTAAGTGCTTGGCAGAGGGTTCATCGAACCACTATCATACTATCTCTCAACCATTCCACTCCCGAACAGCGCGGGGGAAAAACGAACATCTAAACCTGTTCGATCTCTGATTTCTCTTATTTTATTTTGATGATCATTCCTACCTATGTAGGTTGGGCTCAACAAAATATTTTCGCATTCGGAAAAGAAAGTTGGTGACTGAAATTTCGTAAATAGATCTCGCCGCGACGAGAAACTTCTTTGCTTTAATGACTTCCATCCCAACTCGCGTATCATATCTGCCACACTCTCTCCCCTATTACGTGATAATGCAAAACGAGCTGCCCTTTTTTGCACCCTTTCGGGTTTGGCTACATTACACAAGTGGCATTGGGATACCTTCTGTCTGACATCCCGGTGCATGGAGGGCTAAGTTAAATGCTCCTTGAATTTTTTGGAGAGTCTTATAAGTACCCAAATGGCCACAAACCAACGAACCATGAAAATAACGCACTGAAGTTACAGGCAAACAGGTCTTGCACTACTTAGCCTCGCCCACCCTCTTACAGAGAATACCACTCCTAACAACATACTCATTCGACAGCCCTCCTGCTAACACACGTTGCTTAATGCGGGCCCAAACAGTGTTCTGATCCTGATGCTGAGCCACATCTCCCTCTACCTGCTGGTTTTTGTCACTAGGTGTAGTTTCGGCGAGGATATTTTCAGAGCCCCTCACATGTTTAACTTCAAACTGAAATGCCGAAATGCGTACTGCCCACCTTGCAATACGGCCAGTTTTACGTGGCCTAGCCAACACCTAGCACAAAGCCTGATTGTCGGTTTCTAATTGGAAAACTCGATGTTCAAGGTAGAAGCGGTACTTCTCTAATGCAAATAAAACGCCCAAAGCCTCACACTCGTAGAGGGAGTACTTGAGTTCGGCATCAGTTAACCAACGAGAGGCGTAGGTTAATGTCTGTCCCTGCCCCTCAAACTCCTGGAGGAGAACAGCTGAAATACTAGCATTAGCAGCGTCAGTTTGAACAACAAACTTCTTATTAAAATCGGGTATCCCAAGAACCGGAGGACTGGCTATCACTGTCTTAATATGCTCAAAGGCAGCCTCCTGGGCGGGTCCCCATTCAAAACGCGCGCCCTTTCGACGTAACTTATTTAAGGGTGCCGACAACTGAGAAAAACTGGGAATGGCTGTAAATGATGATGTTCGACCACCTGGAGGCCATTTTCAGACAGTGATGGAATATTTATGGATGACCAAATCACCTGACATCGACGTGAATTCCGTAGAATATCTATGTGACATAATCGAGGTTCAGTACAAAATCCTGCACCGGCAGTACTTTCGCAATTATGTACAGCTATAGAGTCCACATGGTTCAGTTTTTCTGTTGGGGACTTCCAAGGGCTTGTTGAGCCCACGCCACTTCCAGTTGCTGCATGAACTACGTGCACTATGTGTAGCTAAAGGAGGTCCGACACGGTAACTGGAGGTATCCCAAGACTATTGTCACCTCAGTGTAATGTGTAACTGCCTTTAGGTTGTGCCTGCCTGCAGTTGTGCCTGTCAGTAGCTGTGCGGGTCATCTAACTTTTTCTTGTCATTGTTGATAAACCAATGGACTCCGGCTAGAAACAGCGATACCTGCATGAAAGGGCGCTGGGACATATTGCGACTGATGAAAGACGGTATCCATCGAGCAAAAGTGGTCGAAGACGCGTAGGTCGACCAGCGCATTAAGCATGGCGTTTCCAAATCAATTTTTCCGGTGAATAATTACCAAACATTGGCTGTGATCTCGGAAATAGCTCGTATGTGGAACCTTGTTCACTGATATAGTTTTCAATTTACTACTGTAACCTTTCATCCACGTCAATTTTGATTATTAATTATAATTTCTTTTAGTCGCAATTGTCTGACTGTTTTGATACGGCCAGCGACGAATTCCCCTACTGTGCCAGCCTCTTGATCTCAGATTAGTACTTGAAACCTCCGTCCTTAATTACTTGTTGTACGCCCTCCTATTTCTGTCTTTCTATACAGCTCTCTCCTGTACCATGTGAGTTATTCTATATGTGTTGACAGCTCCCCTGTTAACCTGTCCCTTCTTCTTGTCAGTCTTTACCACGTATTTCTTTCCTCGCGGAGAACATCCTCATCCCTTAGCTTAGCAGTCCACTTAATTTTCAACATTCTTCTGTAGCAGTACGTCTGGAACTCTTCGATACTTCTCTGTTCCAATTTTACAATGCTGTGCTCCAGACGTACAATCTCCGAAATTTCTTCCTTAAATTAAGGCCAATGTTTGATATTAGTAGAATTCTCTTGGCCAGGAATGCCCTTTCTACCAGTGCTAATCTGCCCTTCTAGCTCCGTTTGTCATTGGCTATTGTGCTGCCTAGGTATCGGAATACCTTAATTACGTCTCCTTTTATGATCAGTAATCCTGCTGTTAAGTTTCTCACTGTTCTCATTTCTCCTACTTCTCATTAGTTTCGTCGTTCTTCCATTTGCTCTCAATCCATATTTTGTACTCATTAGAAAGTTCATTCCATTCAGCAGATAGCAATGTCAGCAGATAGCAATGTCATCAGCAAATCCTAACAGTGACATCCTTTCACCTTCAATTCCAGCCTTCAACTTTTCTTTTATTTGCATCACTTCTGCTTTTGTGTTTACATCGGAGAGTACGGGGCGAAGGACAGTAGCCCTGTCTTCGACCGTTCTTAAACCGAGCACTTCGTTCTTGGTCTTCCAGTCTTATTGTTCCCTCTTGGCTCTTGTACATATTGTATCTTAACCGTCTTCCCCTGTAGCTTACCCTGGTTTTTCCAGGATTTCGAATATCTTGCACCACTTGACATTGTCGAACGCTTTTTCCAGATTGACAAATCGTACGAACTTGTCTTGAATTTTCTTTAGTTTTACTTCCATTATCAACAGGAAACGTCAGAATTGCCTCTGTGGTGCCTTAATCTTACTGAAGCAAATTGATAGTTACATAACACATCCTCAGTTCTCTTTTCAGTTCCTCTGTATATTCCTCTTGTCAGAAAATTGGATGCATGAGCTGTTAACCTGCTTGTGCGATAATCCTCCCTTTTCTTCATTATCAAGCAATCAAACAAGTCTTCCCACCTCAAAGAGGCCTTCAATTTACTCTTTCTACCTATTCGCTAACTTATCTTCATTTAACAATGGAATTCCCATTGCAATCTTAATGTTACAACCCTTTCTTTTGATTTCGCAGAAGGTTGTTTTGACTTTCCTATATACTGAGCCAGTCTTTCCGATAATCATTTTTCCATGGATTTCTTCACAATTTTCATGTACCCATTTTACTGTGATCAACATCACATTTTTATGCATGGTGAAGTACCGTTTCCTATGTGGTAGTGGTTCACTTGCACGTCCTAGCTACAGAGTTACAGAAAAGCGAGTGTCGTTGTGCCGTTCTTCGAAACCTTCCTCAAACTTTTATATTTTTCGACTTTTTGCCTCTGTGGTGCAATCACTTGTTGTGAACAATCTCTTTGCCAGAGAGCCTGGTGGTACGAATGTGCTCCGAGAGGTGGCGTGGCTCGGCAGCGACGGCAGTCTTGGTTTAGTAGCGGCACGAGGAAGGTGGCGAGCGGTGCCCTGTATTGGGAGCAGTCCGAGTGTGTGCTGGAAACTGACTTGGCCGCACCTGAAGTTACAGCGAAGCCTACTTGTAGCTGAGAGCCGCTGATTGGGAAGCTGCAATACTGGAGTTGCCCGAAGGCGACCGGCAGTAAAAGCAACGGTTGGCGGTCTGCATAGCTGTAACTATGCTGTTGCTGCACCCTGGTTGTATTGACACACGAGTTCAGGATAACTCCACGTGAAGCTGGGTAACCTTATTGTTCAGTACTTGCCCAGCTGTGTGTTTTAGTTGTTCGTCTGGCACAATTGTAACTGAGTGTGCTCTTGTAGGGCACCATTAGCTCCACTATTCCGTGACTGGTCATTCGTTTGTTTTAACTATTCATGTTACAAGGCTGTCATTGAGTTTGCCCCGGTGGGGCCCATTACTTGTACGCGTATGAGGGAGAAGTGGTAATAGATTTATATTTCAGGTCGTACCTTGCCAATTTAATGATGTGTTTAATGTATTGCCAGGAGGTGTGTACAAGATTAACATGTCAAACTAAACAAGATGGGAAAATTACGGCTCTGTAAATCCACTGAGATAGCAGCGGATGAATTCTAATGCTGCCGATTTGTTTTTGAGCCAAGTAATTACCTTTGGAACCGAAAAATTCACGCCTCTCAATTTGACGTTTATCTGAGGAAGTTTGAAATTGTTCGATACTCCTGTACAGTAAATGAACACATTTTAAACTGTGGCACAAAAAAAAAGACTTGTACAAAAGCTTTGATAAGGAGATCCCTTTGCAGTTTGTTGTGTATTTCAAGTGCTTTAGTGAAATTGGTTTGATCTGTCTTCTGTTTTAGGTTTGGATTGCTTTCCGTTTATTACAAATTTGTTTAAAGTTTACTTCATGCATCTTTAAATAGCCTTAAGCCGTCGGTACTCGCACCGTGCATTCGAACGTTGGGCGTTGAGCACGTCTAGTTTCTGACGTCATAGCTTGGAATAGCACATTCGGGAGTCTTTTCGAACGTGCAGAGCAATATCTAGCATGTCAGATATTCTGAGCGTGCGGCTGAGCGTTGACCAATGAGATGGCACAACGTCAACTACGTCACATGCAAGCGATCTCCATTCAGCACAGAGTTGTGAGGCGCCATATTGGCATTCATTTCAAGCGATACATATATATGCCGTATCTGAGCACCAGCAAATTGAGAGTCACTCGAAAACCCGTTGTTAACTCTGTGATTAGTTACAATAAAATAATGAGAATCATTATATCCGTGGCAAACGAATTACTGTAACTTGCGTAATATGAGATTATGCCATTTGAAGGCAATGACTCACTGAGAATCCACCAAAAACGCATTGTTCGTGGTACACTTTATTATAATTAAATTTAAATTAGCGACACAGCTATGATTAGGGCATTTAGTACGAGGTAACAAGCCAGGGTTGGCTTTCAACACTCTGTGGTTGGTTTGGGGAAGTGAGTAACGTTACTGAATCTCAGGGTGACGAGTAAAATAGCGGTGGTTCGCGTCCTGTCCGATTATATTTTTTTCCTAACTTTCAAGTTTTTAATGGGTTCTGGTGCTTTATTATTAGTGTAATGTAAGTATATAATATAATATTTGATGTTATTGGAATATAAGTTCACCTTTTTTTGAGGAGTGAGTTTGTTAGATTGGTTAATCTACAGGACAGCTTGCGCTACTTGTATAAAGGTACTTTGCTCCTTTTTCTTTTACATTTCGTAATTCACATGTTGCAAAGGTTCTGCTAATGGGTAGGGACAGTGATCAAGTAAGAATGACCTTGGGGTCTTACTAATATGTGGGAATGATGAAATAATGTTTACCTTATGTGGAGAACTATTGCAAATTTGTATCGCACTGTTTGTAATGGAACTTTTCTCTGTTCTTATTGACTGGGCATGGTACTTTCCCTTCCGTCTCAAAACATTTACACGGATATTCAAGTATTTATTTGTGTATATTACATATAGAACAACGTGACTAGCGTATGGACAATGGAGGTAATGTGCGTTTGAGTAGAGCTAAAGTGGGAATCTTACGCGCGCCCGTTTAGTAAAGAGTGTGATTTACGAACTAGAAACATCCCGCGACTGCCACAGAAGTGCGTTGTGATCGCTTATACCACTGAGAGCAGGTTTCTCAGGATGGGGCAGGATACGGCTACGATTGTGGACGGGGCCGTAATCAGTTACACTCGGTTGCACAAAAAATACATAAACGTTGTTTAAGGAAATTAAAATTTTAAAACAATCTCTTAAAAATACACAATTGACAGTATAACGGCTGAAGGCCTTATCACAGAAAAAAAGATTCCACAATTTTAGGGCTAAAGGCCACCAACAATAACCTCAAACAACAAACAGCTGAAAGCCTGAATTAGAAGTCAGAAGAACAATTCCAAATAACACACATTTCAACAAATACCTTGCTTTTGAAACAAGTTTGCTCAAAAAAACTTATTGTACCATGAGTGAAGGCCTTATTATGAAAGATTTGAAATGCTCGGCTGAAGGCCACACACAGCTTCAAATCACAAACGGCTGAAAGCCTGAATTAGAAGTCAGAAGAGCAATTCCAAATAGCACTTTTAAAATAAATACCGAGCTTTTAAAACAAGTTTGCTTAAAAAAACTTACTGTAACACGGCTGAAGACCTTATCACGAAACAAGTGAGATTATTGCTGGGCTGATGGCCACACCAACAATAGTTAGAAAATTACAAATATCCTTAAAACCAACATCAGAATCTAAGGAATCAGGACAAGCAGTCCTCAGAAAGTGTTCCAAGGGTCAGCCTGGGAAGATAACTCAAACACAAGGTTAGGTGAGACAGGCAGCCAAGAGTAACAGGACGGCAACTCAAACTAGGGGCAGCTTAAACGCCGACCGACTGACTAACCACTCCGCCTAACGTCCGATCACTGGTACAACAATGGAATATTTTTAGGCAAGGGCGAAGCGACAGACAGCACTACGTCTTCGGAAACACCCAACGCCGAAGGAAACACTAAAACCAACGTAGACCTTCCAAAAAATATGCACAGTACAACACAAGAGGCTGTCGAACTACATGCCATGTCGGACAGCATCAACACTACCAGGAAAGGTACACTGCCGGAAAAGTACACTGACCTCCAGGGCAGGTAACTGGGGCGTTAGCAGCCACAAGGCAGAAAATTCCGCTATTTGCACTTCACACTAATAAGAATAATACTAAATTCAATGATGAATAACAAATAGAGAAAGACTGCTGCAATATTTCACTGCCTCAAAACACTTTACTCATTGCCATCAGGCTCAGGGGCCCTGGGAGCAACATCCGCCGACCCAAGGCGAGATCTCAGAATCGTCGACGTAGCACTAGCAATTAACTCTTCACTCAACTTAAACGTCCAGGGTTCGGTGCGCAACGAAGTCGTCACTCTCGCAGCTAAACCTCCTTGATCTGGCAGTGGCAACACACCGCCAACGGCCCTGACTTGCCCTCACGGTGCACGGACCTGCTCGCTGCTGCACCCCAACCGAACTGATGTCCGTTCGCAACTCCCCGAATGCAGTACGCAGACATCATTAAAATAACTGATCACTCAAAACCACAAAATACGCAGGGATCCGGGAAAACAATTCCACCCACAACTCACAATACTGAAACCAAAAAATGGTTCAAAAGGCTCTGAGCACTATGAGACTTAACATCTGAGGTCATCAGTCCCTAGAACTTAGAACTACTTACACCTAACTAACCTAAGGACATCACACACATCCACGCCCGAGGCAGGATTCGAACCTGCGACCGAAGCGGTCGCGCAGTTCCAGACTGTAGCGCCTAGAACCGCTCGGCCACCCTGGCCGGCAATACTGAAACCAGTCACTGTCAAAGAACATGGACGAATTATAAGTCGGCACAGAATCAGGTAAGCCAGAAGCGGTCGGAAGACCAAATCCATGTCGTCCGCTGCGACGACAGACAAAAAGACCAACCAACGGTCGTCGCCACTCAAGTCAGGCACGGGAAATATCCCAGTAGAAATCGTGGACTGACAACTTATTGCCACGAGGTCACTTGGACCGGCGGACACACACACAAATGAAAGTTGCACAACTCGAATATCACGGTCCATTCAACTAAAACTCACTGAATCCGGTCCTTGACGTGGTCGTGCATCCTTGTGACTACATCCTTTCGTAGGACAGTGCATGTGTGTCGCCAGCGGTCGGGAGAGTACTGGCTTTCCGAACCTCTCTTCTGCTCCGTCCCAAATCAACTAGCTCGACACACGACGACCCGCAAATACTAAGGGCCGCTCTAAAGATGGTACCACAGTACGCGCTATCGATAAGTGTAGCTGCTGCCACTCACGGACAGACAAGGTGAACAAACGTAGTGGCGCCAGTGAACACACTAAGAAAACGAGACGCCACTATCGCTATTACAAGCTGCCAAGCTATGAACGGCATCAAGGCGAGCCGCACACGGGTCAACCAAGTTGCGGCCCATGTACCGTGTGCACAATCCGCATAGTTTCTAAGCGTTCAGCAGCATGTTGAATCCAGCACGCTCAAAGTTCACGTTCGACAGTAAGTCCCGTGTGCCGACTGCTTCAGGTATTTTAAACTATTTACACAAATAGTTACTTTTAACTCATGTTACAATTGCTCTGTGATCAAAGAAATTGTTTTCTAATACACTACTGGCCATTAAAATTGCTACACCAAGAGGAAATGCAGATGATATACGCGAATTCATTGGACAAATCTATTATACTAGAACAGACATATGATTACATTTCCACCCAATTTGGGTGCATAGATCCTGAGAAATCAGTTCCCAGAACAACCACCTCTGGCCGTAATAACGGCCTGGATACGCCTGGGCATTGAGTCAAACAGATCTTGAATGGCGTGTAAAGGCACAGCTGCCCATGCAGCTTCAAAACGATACCACAGTTCATCAAGACTAGTGACTGGCGTATTGTGACGAGCCAGTTGCTCGGCCACCATTGACCAGACGTTTTCAATTCGTGAGAGATCTGGAGAATGTTCTGGCCAGGGCAGCAGTCAAACATTTTCTGTATCCAGAAAGGTCCGTACAGGACCTGCAACATGCGGTCGTCCATTATCCTGCTGAAATGTAGGGATTCGCAGGGATCGAATGAAGGTTAGAGCAACGAAGCGTAACACATCTGAAATCTAACGTCCACCGTTTAAAGTGCCGTCAATGTCACCGAGACATGTGTCAGTGGCACCCCATACCATCACGCCGGGTGATACGTCAACATGGCGATGACGAGTACACGCGATGCGTTCACCGCGATGTCGCCAAACACGGATGCGACCATCATGATGCCGTAAACAGAACCGGGATTCATCCGAGAAAATTCGTGCACCCAGGTTTGTCGTCGAGTACACCATCGCAGACGCTCGTGTCTGTGATGCAGCGTCAAGGGTAACCGCAGCCACGGTCTCCAAGTTGATAGTCCATGCTGCTACAAACGTCGTCGAACTGTTCGTGCAGATGGTTGTTGTCTTGCAAACGTCCCCATCTGTTGACACAGATATCGAGACGTGGCTGCACGATCCGTTACAGCCATGCGGATAAGATGCCTGTCATCTCGACTGCTAGTGTTACGAGGCCGTTGGGATCGAGCACGGCGTTCCGTATTGCCCTCCTGAACCCACCGATTCCGTATTCTGCTAATAGTCATTGGATTTCGACCAACTCGAGCAGCCAATTCGCGATACGATAAACCGCAATCTCGATAGGCTACAATCCGATCTTTATCAAAGTCGGAAACGTGATGGTACACATTTCTCCTCCTTTACGCGAGGCATCACAACAACGTTTCACCAGACAACGCCGGTCAACTGCTGTTTGTGTATGAGAAATCGGTTGGAAGCTTTCCTCATGTCAGCACGTTGTTGGTGGCGCCACCGGCGCCAACGTCGTGTGAATGCTCTGAAAAGCTAATCATTTGCATATTAAAGCATCTTCTTCCCGTCGGTTACATTTCACGTCTGTAGCACGTCATTTCGTGGTGTAGCAATCTTAATGGCCGGTAGTGTACCTGTTGAGTAAAGCTATTGTTAATAGATTTGGTTTAAAGGATGTCTGAATTCACATTGACCTGGCACCTCACCACTCCTTCACACCTCCTACCACACCTGTTATATTAATGGCGATGTTGACGGAATGGAGTACATACATATTCTTTCACCTCTTGTGGTGGAGTACAAAGAATGCAGTGGCTCGCTGAATGGGGCAGATAATTTGCAACGACTATCGGACGAAGAGGAGCGGGTCGCAGCCACGGAGCGTAAACCGCCGTTCCGGGTTTGCGTGTCCGCATTGTGACGCGTGACAAAGCGAGGGGGAGGCGTCGGCGTCGGCGTCAGCCACGGGCGCCGCGGCGCCGCAGCTCGTGTGTCTCCGACAGACGGCGCCGGCACGGATCGCGCTCACACGCGGCTCTTTTGCGATTTCAGTGCCGATCAGCTCCGCCCGCCGCCAAGCAGACTGGAAATGATTGCCCACCAACAGTACGTTAAGTACAGACGCAGCATCGAGTGGCAGTTAAAGCAAACACTGCGGTTTAAGTCTGCTCCAGGAAGAGACATTCTTTACGACGCTTAGTAATATTGACAAGGCCTCGGTTTGTAATATTAGTTTGAAGACAACAGCCTGTTTTTAAAAGGTTTGACTTACATGTACAAAGTGGAGAAAAAGACACCTGACGAATACGTCAGAGCAGTGCAGGTTAGGTAGGGCTCGTCGAATCGAGTAAAATTTGCCACGTAACTATTTGTGGGTTTATAGCCCCAGAGCCCCAGCCAGTAAGTGTTTAACCCAAAGGTAATACACTAATAGATCTCCATAACTTTTTATATTATTTTACGTAGAGATGCTAAGTATTGTCTGATTACTCATTCGTCCCGAAACTGGATGTTCTTGAATACGGGACCATCCTTTTGCCATGGACTTCCTGAAGCCACTGTTCTTCTCAGTAGGCAGAGCCCCTCTATTTGCACGTTACACTGGGCGCAATGTCGTCTGAATTCATTAATAGAATGATTTACTTGAAATGCTCATCCCAGTCCGACTTTAGCGACTTCATTATGACTGGTCAGGGAATGACTTTCATCACATATTTTGTAAACAAAGATCTTAAGTAAGTAAGTTATTGTCGATCATCACAGGAGGTGGAAAGGAGAGGCGCTATGCTTGTGAAGCGACCTACTCTCCAATCGTACTGACGTCACCCCCTCGAATTTTGGTAATCGTCTTCATGTCGTGGTTACTATGTTGGATCTCTCTGTGCATTATTTAATTAGCAAAAAGGACGTGTCTTAGGAATTTTGTCGCATGGAAGCTCCCCTAGAAACGTTGAAACTGAAATACTCGCAACTACTGGGAAAAAGGAAGTCAGCATTCACATCTTTTCCTTTCATGCGAGTTTTATCACAGATGGCTACAGTGAGTCACCAGTGTCTTGAGTTGGGTTTATCCGGACATTTATCTGTGATCTCCAGCCATGATCCTGTAGAAAGGCTTTCCAGAGGGCGCCGTTAAAAGCATGGACAAGGGCTGCTTTTACCAGCGGCCTACGCAGTGGCTGTGGCGTCACATTGTGTCTTCTAGGTGTCCTGTGGTGAGGGTTTCAGCCATGGAAAATGGTGTGCTGTTCTAAAAATCTCTTTTGTGTGTATTTTAGAATTTATATCGGAGATGAGGAGCTTCTCACATCGATCTTTTTATACTATTTTCTCAAAGAATTAATATTTAAATAACCGAAAGGAAGTAAAATACTTTATATACAGGGTGATTCAAAAAGAATACCACAACTTTAAAAATGTGTATTTAATGAAAGAATAATAATATAACCTTCTGTTATACATAATTACAAAGAGTACTTAAAAAGGTTTTTTTTCACTCGAAAACAAGTTCAGAGATGTTCAATATGGCCCCCTCCAGACACTCGAACAATATCAACCCGATACTCCAACTCGTTCCACACTGTCTGTAGCATATAAGGCGTAACAGTTTGGATAGCTGCTGTTATTTCTCGTTTCAAATCATCAATGGTGGCTGGGAGAGGTGGCCGAAACACCATATCCTTAACATACCCCCATAAGAAAAAATCGCAGGGGGTAAGATCAGGGCTTCTTGGAGGCCAGTGGTGAAGTGCTCTGTCACGGGCTGCCTGGCCGCCGATCCATCGCCTCGGGTAGTCTCTCCATACAGTCGACTCTCCATACAGTTGATTGTGGAATTTGCAGCTCTCTGCTAGCTCTGCGAGTCGATTTTCCTGGGCTGCGAACAAATGCTTGCTGGATGCGTGCTACATTTTCATCACTCGTTCTCGGCCGTCCAGAACTTTTCCCTTTGCACAAACACCCATTCTCTGTAAACTGTTTATACCAACGTTTAATACACCACCTATCAGGAGGTTTAACACCATACTTCGTTCGAAATGCCCGCTGAACAACTGTCGTCGATTCACTTCTGCCGTACTCAATAACACAAAAAGCTTTCTGACGAGCGGTCGCCATCTTAGCATCAACTGACGCTGACGCCTAGTCAACAGCGCCTCAAGCGAACAAATGTACAACTAAATGAAACTTTATAGTTCTCTTAATTCGCCGACAGATAGTGCTTAGCTGCCTTTTGTCTTTGCAGAGTTTTAAATTACAAAAGTGGTGGTATTCTTTTTGAATCACCCTGTATAATCCAAATATGCAGTGTTTACATTCTGCTCTTTCTTTCGAAAATTTTATGATTTTAACAACTGGTGTAACTAACACTAATTTAAGCATCAGAATAATTCTTTAGGAAATCCCACTCATGTCAAAATTTTGATTTATGCGAACTTCAAAAGTATTACAGTCGCAAGTATTGTTCAGACACATAAATTATTCTACAAAAAAGTACTCTCACAGACAATGTCGTTTTTAAGAAATGTTGCTGAGCCGTGTAGCGACTCGTGCCACACCTTGTGTCTAGATTGCATTGTTTTTCCTTTTCTTCCCCTGACATGTTTGTTTGATATTTTTTCTGTCATTAAGTGGCTGCTTGGTTGTCTTATCCCTCTGCTATCGATATCTGCGTTTTTGCTTCCGGGAAATTGCTATGGAGGAATTGAGATCTTTGACCGGTTGTAACCTCGTGTGGCGGCGCGGAAGTAGGGGCGTTGCGCGCAGAGAGTGTGGTGGACACGGGAGGGCAGCGTGGCCCTCCAGCGCGAAGCAGGCGTGGTCGGTTGTACCGAGTCACCACGTGATGTATGTCCGTTGTGTGTAACGAGCGGGTCGAGTTGCCGGAAGAGCTCCCCGCATGTTGGTTGTATACAGAATCGCCCCACGAGTAGTTGCTGTTCATTTCGCCTTGGTGGGACATTAACAAGCTTCTTTAAATCCTCCGTTTCAACACTATAGTTTAAAAGGAGATACCTAACATGAAGGAGCGGTCACTACCCGTCAACGTTGCAGAGTAGACGTGAATTCCGGTGACAGAGTGTGTTGTCGCGTGACCGTGGCGTGTTTGATACGATGGCGACGCGTGCGCGGTCGGATGTGTGGATCCTTGCCATCGTAGGTCGTGTACTGCCTGTTCGAGCATAATTGCAAGTTATGTTCGTGTAAGGTTTAATCATTAAGTAATAATTTTGTGTAACCAGCGTCTCTTATGCCATGTGGCCTCCGGCGTCCTGGTTTCCTGTCCCTGGCACCGGTGTAATTGAAGACAGTGATCTTTCCTCCTCCTCTCGTTACTGTCAGATGGGAGGTGTAATTTTGGCAGTTTGTTTCGCTATTCTTTCGTCGGCTATTAGTAAACTCATGTTTCTTGTTGGTTGATCATGTGGTCGCTCATTTAGGACTGTGTGGTGTAACGTTTCCTTGCACGAGGTTAGCTCTAAATCTGTCAGCAAGTTATGCCACCTTATAACCAGTTTTCACTGGCTAAAAGTCGATGCAGTGACCAGCCTTAGAGTGGCAGTTGTATACGGGCGTATTTAAATTGGTCAGTATTGTGTATAGCCTGAGCATCCCTGAGTGGGTGATTTGTGGCCGCTTTACACGGGTCCGTCAGATCTGTTATGATATTCCAGGACACTTTTGTTTAAAAATTTTTTAAATTCCTCCAAGTTTGTAAATTCCTTTTCTTGCCATTAATCGTGTGTTTGCTGAGAGCTGTTTAATTATTTTAATGGCGGTGTTGGTAGCTTCACTACCTCACTGTACTTTATTTACAAAGTTCTGTATTTACCTTAGTAGCCTGTTTACTAATGATCCTTAAATTTTTTAAATTGTTGTATTGCTATAAATTACTTGATTGCCGTTAGCGGCGTGTTTAAAAGGCTCTTTATTGCCGTACTGCTAGTTTCTGTAAGATACGAATAAAACGTTTGTGAAAATCTCAACTCGACAGTAAACTACTAGAAATTTGGCCCCGTTTCCCAACTCATGGTGTGGCTTGTAGTAACCGTAACCACTGTGTGCGTCAGTTGCATTGATAATTATGCATGAATGAATTTAAAAAAAATATTACACACATAGACAGTAAATTAACTTCACAAAAATGTTATCTTTGAGACCTAATATACGTGAACAGGTTCTCTTTTTATCATATTATTCTAACTTCTTTAGAAAAAGGTTTCTCCTGCCTTGTTCATGATACAGAGATTATGAAAATACTGTTACAGTTATTATTCACTTACTATATTGTATAGAAAGATGTAAATTGTTGCAAATCGATATGAATACGTCGAATTCCTATGTTAATTGTTGTGCTTTTTGCAGCTTTTTCACTATCTGACACTGATCTTTATCTAATTTCTACCACCATTTTCACATGATGTCTAAGAATGTTATTGCGTGAGTTTGGCGGCGAATGTCTGCACGAAGCTGAAGGACTTGTGCAAGGTACTTCTCGGCAAATCTTTAGGTGGGCGGCATCGTTCTTTGTCAAATTTTGCAAGAGGATGTTGCCGTAGTTTGGTGTTGCCCTCATAATATGACCTTTTGGTGCAGAGTCTCGTGGAGTATTGGTTTTAAAAATGTGTATTTTCCCCCCTCAAGGCATTGCTGAGGTTATTTATATTTTAGTATCACTTCGCAGACAACTAGTTTACAATAGGATGGGTACTTGGAAAAGTGTATCTTGATATATTTTCACCCATCTTCTATATTCAACATCAGTCTTGGGACTCTTCATCTTATGTTCTTCCAAGCATCTTCCTTTCATCAGACTTCATCCTTGTCTTTTCTCCGGTAGCATATAGGAAATTATTGACGACTGGTTGCTTTGAAGTTTTACGTTAGTTAGTGTTTCAACCAATGATTAGGATGTGAAGTTCAGCATTGATAGACTGATTCTCCTTCAGTTCAGTATAATATCGCAGTCTGGTGGCAAAAATGCGATTCTATACACATTTTTTGCCAAACTGTGCCACAGCGAAGCCAGGGTTTCAGCGAGGTGTTTGGTCTCTAGTCCACGCACTGGTTGCTGTTTCATTTGTTTTGTGTCCCGTCATTCCCTGCAGTCCTTCTGACTAGAGTATCGGTCGAAAGTGAATTTTCGCGAAGCCTGGACCCAACGTCGATCTTCTGTTTCTCATCCACCCTCCTTGTAATTTATCATGGCAAGATTGCTACCGCAGTTACGTACAAGGGTTGCCTTGGTTACAAATCGCCACCCTTCTAGTGCCCCTGCCGGTGTCTCCGCATCGTAGAAAATCGTTGATCTCGTCCATTCACGTCCCATATACATTTTCAGCGATCATCCGTCACACTTACATGATCTACTGACAATTGTTTCTTGCAGGAGTTTGAGTACAAAAATCTTTCCTTATAATCTACCTTATGCCTGATACCTAATTAACGCCTCTTAAGAAATTCTTTACATGGTTTGACGTCCTATTCTGTGTTACAGTTTTAGTTTCTCTATCAGGTTCCAAATTTTTCCTGATATCTTGAGCTAATGAGACTCCTTATGTTCGTTATGTATGGTGTCATGGTGTGTTATGTTAGTACGTCATGCTATTAGATCACCTTTGCAAACTCTCCATACCATGTTAAATGCGGCATATAAAAATTCAAGATAATCGTCGGGTATCTGTCTCCTCTTTTCCTCAGGCTCCTGGTCACGTCCTGTCTCAAAAATACTGATGGCTTCTTTGATGTATTTACTGATGCCTATTAGTGATCATTCATCATGCTTTTTAATATGGCTTACATGATAGTCCTAAATCCTTACCTAACTCATTCTATGCTTGGTTCGTTCTGTATATACCATTTTGTGTGAATGGTGGAACATCGTTCCTTAGGTCTGGAAGGCTCTTCTACCTATGTTTAACACTGTACAGCCCTGGCTCAAAGAGAAATGTAATGCTCTCAAATGTTACGCTACCCTTTCCCATGTCCAGCGCCTGTTATCACGTCCACCGTTAATTTCGGTATGATAACGAAATTGTCTTCGATCTGTTGACCTTGGCATGTGAGAGCTAACCTTGTTTGTTTATTGATATCCACAGCATGATTTTCGATGGGACCCTTCATTTTAATCTTCTTCGGTTTCAAGATCGGTAATTCATTAGAATTGCATTCGTTAAATAAATTATCCGAAATTGCGGTTAGTTCACTTCCGCTGTTTATGATATTAACTGGGATATTCGCCACCATGGCCTTCACAACTGGTTGAATTTCGACCAGTTTGCTCTGTTTTTCCTCACGTCCCTGCAATAAAGCGTCCTGTATTGGATCATATGTGAGTCGTTTCAGGATTTTTACCTGTGAAATCGAACCTTCTGTCGGATATGGCTCGATCACTATCTCTCTCTTCTGCACCTTCTTCTTTACATTTAACTTCGTCTTCCCTCAACTCAAGTACATCTACCGCTTCCTTCTCCGTGGAAACTCCCAAATAATTGCATCTAAATGCCCTTATCATATCTCTGTAACTTCCATCATTGTACACATAGCAACCTGTGCCCAATTGTAATTTATTTTGTACTTCCTTAGACTGCGCATTATTCTCCTTGGGTTCGTTTTCCTGGTCTCAGCCTCAAATAACACTGCAATTCTAATTACTTCGTCCCTATTCTCTTCTCCGATTGTGCCTGCCGCTGTAAGTTCGTTTCTTCATCGGTATCCTCCCACTTAATTTCTCCCCAGCATGATGTTGTTTTCCTGCCTTTGTTTGGTCCCTGCGATCCTACTTCCTCATTTATTTCGTGTCGTAGCAAAATTTTTATTTCCCCCCACTCTACGTTATTTTCTTGGAATAGGCTCTCCCTAGTTTCAGTATTAAATAACTCTGCAATGCTAAATACTTTGCCTCTTATCCCGACTTCTGTTATGCTTGCATCATTTTGTTCCCGCCGTCCGATTTTTTGCGAAATTCTCCCAATTATTTCCTGTCCGACCTGCCTTTTGCGATATCTCGACTTCTTTCGGTCCCTGTTCCTTCATCTTTCACCTCTCGTGATATGGTATATATCCTCCCATCACATTGCTGCTGCTTGCTACGGTAGGTGTGCCGTTCTCCTTGACTTGGGTACTGTCTCGTCAGTTGGTACGTTTTTCGGGGCTTGGTGGCCTCATCTCTACGTCTTCTTTCGGTCGTTCCTGGCTTTGTTCGAATTGGTGGTAATTTGTCGGCCTGTTTGTCCTGTCATACCCATTGACGTTACCGTTATTCCCCCTGTAACAGTTACTGCCATTTCTGGGTGGATAACCGTTGCCATTTCTTGTTCCGTTCCCATAACCGTTTCTTTGTTGGAATCTATTGTCATTTCTCTGAGGGAAGTTATCACGTGCTCCGTAATAGCTGACAATCCTTCGCTCGGTCTCTGGCGCATTTCGCGGTCTTTCATTCACGTTTTCCCGCGCGTTTCGTTTTTTCTTGCCTCATCTTCCGAGAATATGAATCGTAATTCTTTCAAAATTCCTTTGAAGGCTTCCACGGTATTGCCTCCACGCCCTACCAATGACTGGCGGTATTTTACCGGCAGCTTCATGGTACAAAATAATTGTTCAAACGTCTCTGAGCACTACGGGACTTAACAACTGAGGTCATCAGTCCCCTAGAACTTAGAACTACTTAAACCTAAGTAACCTATGGACATCACACACATCCATGCCCGTGGCAGGATTCGAACCTGCGACCGTAGCGGTCGCGCGGTTCCAGACTGAAGCGCCTAGAATCGCTCGGCCACAACGGCCGGCTTCATGGTACACAATTTAATCAATTCTCCATAGCTGTATGGCATTCAAAATGTTTCCTATTCTTTGCTATTGCTTCGAAAAATTTTACAGGGCTCTTCTCTTCGGAATCCTCGGAGTATGGATTTTGTAATAGTTCATATATCACGCTATCTTGCGCTTCACTCGACCGGTAGCGTGAGAGGAACTTATCTCTGAAATCTTCATATGATCCACGTGTAGCTGCTACGTTTTGCGTCGTTTCCGCTACTGTTCCAGGCATGTACGCAAATATAAAGTCTAGTGTGTGCGCTAATGTCTATTGTTCTGGTAGTCGCACTTTGAATTGAACAATGAAGCTTCTGTGAATGTAGTGAGTTTCCTTCACGGAAACGCTGAAACTTCCTTTACTGTGGGGGTATGAACATTGTCGTACCTCGTCATGGTACAGTACGAATTTCGAGAGGCCTCGCCGCTTCTGTTCCCGATCATATGACGTGTTGGTATTCAGGTTGTGATAAATCCATTGGATACTGTCCACTATTACTTTCGCCTAGTCTTGCATGATATTGTCACAATGGAACGCAATTACTTTCTTCCATCGGCTCTGCGCGAGTGTCGGTATGTTTTACGCTATAACCTTCGCGCCCTTGCATTTACATGTCGCGTATTGGCCCAGTGGCTTGCCTGGCTACCCTTGCCGCTTCATCATGTGGTCACAATTGTTCCGAAAATTATGCTTGTGGTACCCAATGTCTTCGTGGTGTCGTCTGCTCTTCGTGAGTTTCGAAACGTGCCTGTGGCATCGCAGGTAGTCGGTTACCGAGTAATTTCTTCCCCGCGTGTGACTGGAGTTGTATTTGCGTGGAATCTTTTTTCATTCCTTGTGAAACTTCTCGCATTTCTGGTGTCGTTATTGACTCGGAAGTTTTTACGGATTCAGAGCTTCTATGATATTGATCACTTCGCTCTTGTATAGTTCGTAACAGTTCTATTCTGAGTTTTTCGAACTGATTCTTCGTTTTCGCTTCTATTCTCACGATGCGAGCATAGTATCCCTTCAGAACCGCTTTCGTGATGCGTTTTCTTAACACGCTATCTTAAAATATTTTGTCATGCTGTGCCCGCTTCTTGGCCTGCAAATGCGTTAACCTGTTTGGCTATCTTTGCAATTTTACCTATCATCCCGTAATTGTAGCAGTTGCTTCGTCTGCTCTCTGTTTTGTATCGTCATGGTGCGCGTTAAATGCTGGATCATTTCCGAAAAATTAATTGGTCCTACTACCTTTTCTTCCAACGCGCTTCATTCTGCGTTTACATTCAGGTATCTGTCCGCAAATGACTTCAGAGAACCATGCGGTGACACATTTCGACTTGTATTGCCTGTATTCGGTTACGAGGGGGTCTTATTACATATACTATGGATTCTAAGCCTTCAGGATGTTCCCCATGTTCCCCCACATCTGCGTTATGTTGGTCGTCGCTTGCGGCGCCTTGTTTCCCGGTATTTACGTCCTGCTGCACCCCCAGATCTATTTCTCGCGGAATTGTGTCGTCTGTTGTTCTGTCCTGAGGTTCCCGTATGTTATCGTGCTGGGTTTCAGTCTCAGTTATGTCAACGCCTGATGTGCCATTACTATCCTTTCTGATTCGCATCTTTGCAATTTTAACTGACGCCCCCTACATCACATAATCATGCGTTCATAAGACCTTACTCGCTTCATAAACTTACTACCTTCACCCTTTCTCTAGTGTTGCTAATTCCCTTGGCACAATAACAATACTGTACCACCGTCACTCACGAGTTGGGACAGAACCAACTTAACAATGCTGTGTCGGTCACCAGTTCACTTGCAAGAAAAACTTTGAGCCAAGAGTGGCATTACAGCTACACTGTGGCGATACTTCATATGTCTCTTAGTGCATTGCACGTCTGTCTCCCTAGCCACTAATATTTACCACTTCTTTATACAACACAAAAATATGTTACGAAAAAGTTTGTAAGGCGATTTTTTTTGTTCTAGTAATAACATATGGTTGACCACACTACGGCGGTATTTTATCGTCCCAGTGTGTGAAACTGATTCTGATCTATCTTCCTACCACAGATGCGCAAGGACGCTCTGTAAGTGTTTTAGGAATCTGATGTTGAACCAACGGCCTGCAAGATAGGAAGATACCATCTCACGGATGTAGATTATGGCTCTGAGCACTATTGGATTCAACACCGGAGGTCATCAGTCCCCTCACTCACGTAGAGTTCAGAAGAGTGCAGAGGTAAGGACAGTCAGCACAAGAAATTTCTCGAAAAATATTGACCTTAAGATGATGAAACCGTACCTAATTATTAGATGCACTATTACGTCAACTCACATTAGATATGAAGGCATATTTCAGGAAGTATAAGCCATAAGACGAAGAACTACAAGAAGCTTCGGAAGCACAGTACAGAAGATGTGCGATTCTCGACGAGCTAATAATAAATTTACACCCATGAAATGTAGTGTTTGTCATTGTTTCGTCTGTGCACATTGCCCAAAACACCACAGCTGTGTGTCAGAACTGTGAAGGTGACACGTAATAAAAGATTCTTAATAAAATAATTGTACGTGACAAAATATGTGACAAGTTAATGATATAGCTCTGTTCTGTTCATGGATTAGATGATTTTCTCGCATATAGGCCTAATGAAAATTGTAATAACTGTGTTTTCCTTATTACTAAATACCTTTAGTTATGTTTTCTGCTTTGCTGTGTTCTTAAATTTACTTAAGTATCATATATATGAAAGTTATTGTCTACCTTCCAAATAATGTTACAGTTATTAAATTTATTGGCCTGAAATAATTGTTGTATCAATTCAAACGCTATTAGAGGTTACATGCCTGCCATTATATTGAACAGTTTTTGGGATTACTTTAACTTTGTAGCTATATCCGAGGTTTATAACTCGGAAATCGTAAAGCAACACAGAAAATTCACTGTGTCACCCATGGTCGATGAATCCTGTGCTCAGCGATGTCCAGGATACGCGCGCTCTGGCTCGAAAGTCAAACTTCGCCTAGATCTGCAAGGAAGTCTGCGGTGCATACACGACGCCGTCTCCGTACGAACCTGACACCTCTGGAGCGAGCCCCAATGCGTACACCGTACCGTCGCTGAACGAACTCCTCACATCTCTCTTCTGAAAAAGGGCTTTTACACTCTCCGTCTAAAATCACCACTGCCAAAAAATGTCAGTCACTTGCAGCGCCTCTGATATTCATCCTACTAATTCACATGGCAATATTCCGCTATGTCAACTGTGTAAACAAAAATTGCTGCACCTTCTCCCTGCAGGAGATTGACAAAAGACACTACCCCAAAAGATAGGCTTGCCATCAGAAGCACTGATGCAAAAATGGCTCTGAGCACTATGAGACTTAACTTCTGTGGTCATCAGTCCCCTAGAACTTAGAACTACTTAAACCTAACTAACCTAAGGACATCACACACATCCATGCCCGAGGCAGGATTGGAATCTGCGACCGTAGCAGCCCCGCGGGTCCGGACTGCGCGCCTAGAACCACTAGACCACCGCGGCCGGCAAGCACTGATGCACTGCCACCAAATGTCTCTGATGCAACTAGTAAATCTCTGAGGTCACCGTCAAAGCACTTATATTTTAGTGTGCGCGGGGAATCATCGTGGCTCGGGAACCCTACTTTCCAAAAATACGCCGACTGCTTCGGTGACAGACTGTCGGACATACTGCAGCGCGGAGCTGTCACAGATTCAGAGAAGAACGTCTAACCACGTTAGCAGATACGCTCATCTAAAAAATTAGGTCCTCTTCCTTCGAGTCCACAGATACCTGCAGATTCCGAAAAAAAAAAATACTTTACAGACAGGGAACAATTTCGAGGTCCCTCCTGGCAGAGCGGCTGAAGATCGTAAAAGCTCTGCGGCCGTTGTCGCAACATGCCGGACCACGTTAGCAACACCCTATTGTTGGTCGCTTGACGACTCCCCGAGGTCTCTCCCCGGCCCCTGGACAAACTGCCGCAACGAGAAGGCAGCCAGGAGCCCCCACGTGCTCCCCGCCATTCTACCTGCGGCTAGTCTCTTCTGCATTTCACAAATCTGGTTCGAGCTCTCAGGACTTGCCGTCTTCCAGTTCTCGAAATCAATGATGTAAAATGTCATTAGAACGTTTCCAAAGGGTCTGAGGAAAAATTATTTCCAAACGGAGAGTCAGGAGACAACGGGTAGGCAAGTATTCCTTTCGAGGTGATGTGTTAAGTTAGTATCGAGAAAAACTATGAATTAAAATGGTTGACATATATAACTGGGCACAAATTTAAGAGTAGAGTGATATTGTACTACCAAAAACTGATATAAAGAAGTGCAAAACTGAACCAAAAACTGATGTATACAAAACTTTCTTCGTTCTTGTTGTTGTTGTGGTCTTCAGACCTGAGGCTGGTTTGATGCAGCTCTCCATTGTACTCTATCCTGTGCAAGCTTATTCATCTCCCAGTAACTACTGCAACCTACATCTTTCTGAATCTGCTTAGTGTATTCATCTCTTGGTCTCCCTCTACGATTTTTACCCTCCACGCTGCCCTCCAATGCTAAATTTGTGATCCCTTGATGCCTCAGAACATGCCCTAACAACCGGTCCCTTCTTCTTGTTAAATTGTGCCACAACCGCCTGTTCTCCCCTATTCTATTCAATACCTCCTCATTAGTTATATGATCTACCCATATAATCTTCAGCATTCTTCTGTATCACCACATTTCGAAAGTTTCTATTATCTTCTTGTCCTATTTATTTATTTTCCATGTTTCACTTCCATACATGGCTACACTCCATATAAATACTTTCAAAAACGACTTCCTGACTCTTAAATCTATACTTTATGTTAACAAATTCCTCTTCTTCAGAAACGCTTTCCTTGCCATTGCCAATCTACATTTTATATCCTCTCTACTTCGACCATCATCAGTTAATTTGTTCCCCAAATAGCAAAACTCCTTTACTACTTTAAGTGTCTCATTTCCTAATCTAATTCCCTCAGCATCACCCGACCTAATTCGACTACATCCCATTATCCTCGTTTTGCTTTTGCTGCTGTTCATCTTATATCCTCCTTTCCCAAGACACTGTACATTCCGTTCAACTGCTCTTCCAAGTCCTCTGCTGTCTCTGACAGAATTACAATGTCATTGGCGACGTCAAAGCTTTTATTTCTTCTCCATGGATTTTAATACCTACTCCAAATTTTTCTTTTGTTTCCTTTACTGCTTGCTCAATATACAGATTGAATAACATCGGGGAGAGGCTACAACCCTGTCTCACTCCATTCCCAAACACTGCTTCCCTTTCATGCTCGCGACTCTTATAACTGCCATCTGGTTTCTGTAAAAATTGTAAATAGCCTTTCGCTCCCTGTATTTTACCCCTGCCACCTACAGAATTTGAAATATTCCAGTATTGCTTTGTATGACAGTATGAAGAAAGTAGAGTTGACTGGAATACTCTTTCTTCATACTGTCATACAAAGCAACAATGCTCACCCTGGCTACAATGGCGCCCTATGTAATCATACGTAAACTGTTATATACGCTGGTTCAAAAAGTTTTCTACTGTTACTGACGTGTTTCCCATATTACGGGTTATTCTACAGTAGCAAAACACTGAAACTACTATTATGGTCGCAAGTAAATAGAGGAATTTGACCTTAGGAGACATACCAGTGTGAAAAGTCACTTACTTAGTGCACTAACGACAGAGCTCTAGGAGCTGCGCTCATTGTATTCTTCATGCACCTGTGCAGATGTTTAGCCGTTAACCATTATCAGCCCATAGATAGAAGAGACAGTTGTCTACGCCAGGGGTTTCCAACAAAATCTTCTCGAGGACCCCCTCATCGGGCGCGATTGGTACCTTGTCATATCACAGTATCAAGTACATAAAAAAGCCAAATTAAGTGTCTTTTTATACGGTTTTTTGTTTTTGGTACTTAGAAAAAATATTGAGATATTCATTATTGAAAAAATATTGAGCTTAAAATTTATTCAATTTAGCCATCAATAAATTTTTGATTACTGATCAAAATCTTTGTTTTCAAATCTGGGTGTTTAGTATAGGAAACTCCTTAAAAAAATAAAAATTGAGTACACAAGTGTGAAAAATAAGAAAACCCAAAATTCATACAAGATATTATTTATTTGAAAAAATAGTTACAACGGCGTACACCATCAGTATACATTTAGTTTTAATTTTCAGTTCTTAATGAGATAAGTTCAATCTGACCTTTGAGTCCATTGTTTCTGAAATATTAGGTTCCAAACTTGAAACTTTCACTCTGAGATCCGACCGCATGTCGAGCCGATTGCTGTATTTGTTTTTCGTGAAACACATGAAAGAAAATACTTGCTCACACCGATATGTGGTTGCAATTGGAAGGATCTTTTTCATTGCCTTATCTCCAAGTTTCTTGTAGTCGTTGTGTGCAGAAGCGCTAGAGTGTTCTAGTGTCAGTTGGCTCTAGGAAGACGCTAGATGCAGAAGTTAGAGTTCGCTAAAGTTCTACTCGTGCAGGAAGATGCCAAAACAAAAAATCTGTTATCATACGAAATACATTTAATATATATTTTTTATTCTAATAGCATCTTGCGAACCCCTCTGGCATAGCTCACGCACCCCTGGGGGAACCACTGGTCTAAGCTATCTGTTGGAAACACCAATGTATTGCTATTGACTGATGTATCTGTTTAAGAGCGTTAGGAAAATCTCAGAGGTTAATGGACTGTCGGATATATAGAACACCACCGATTATGCCTCAAGCTTCCACTCCGAAACTCGCAGATAGCTAGGAAGCCTTGGTCTGCCCATTCCGTTAATAGCAAGTAACCTTTCCTACTTTTATTTGCCGATAATACACGCAAAAGTGGTGCTCTCTGGGTGTTTCGTCACTGTCTCATAATGATTAACTCGAAGTGTTGTAGATAAATAAAGAAGATCGAATACGAGTCGGAGAATAGGTTTGGGTGAGACAATTGCGATAGAGCAGCAGGGTGATGTCCAGGCAATAATGCTAATTTATGTCATGGTTTGTTACTGTGTTACTGAAGATCACTGGCAATTATAGTGAAACGGATAGTACATTCCGCGTGTGAATATATCTGATAGATTACGTGAAAGATAGGGTTTTGCACATACTTAAAATTGCGCTTAAATGAACAACAGGAAATGAGGAAGAAATTGAGAAAACTGACTAATTGCTGAATGTCTTAAGGAACCATTGTTATATTATGGGCGTTCATTAAGTAATGCAACACATTTTTATTCTTGAATCATGTGGGTTTTATTCCGGATTCCAACACACCTTTTTTTACACCACTCTTTTTGTTGCAAAAGCGTATTTCTCAACATTATCTCCTTTCAATGAGACGACCTTACGCCACCTTACTGGGATGACCTGTTGGCCCGCATGGTTCCACTCCACTGGTCGACGTCGTTGTAATGTCTTGGTGCATCAATAACCTTCCATCAACCTCTTACTGCTTCCCGCAAAGTGCATTCTTTATCGGGTCCTGCGGTTGGAAGTCGGAAGGTACGAGATCCAATAGGGGGTGCAGACTTGCGTGAAGCCTTGCGTTGTCATTGCGAAGGGGAAATAATTTCTTCAGTTTAATGAGGGTAGCACAGTACACCTCAGAGTTTATCTTTGCACCACGAGGGAGGACATCAAACAAAATAACCTCTGCAGAATCCGAGCCGAGGACGTGGCTTTGAACCCCCTTCTTTCGTGGTACCACTCCGTCGATTGCAGTTTGCTTTCCGATTCGGAGTGATGAGCTAATGCTTCATCACCCACCAAGATGAGCCTAGTAACGTTCAAGCAATTTCTTACACATTGTGCTTCGTTACTCTTTATGGTCTTCTGTCAGGTGACAAGGAACCCAGTGGCCTCACAGCTTTGAGTACTCTAACTGAACCTACATCTACACCTACTTCTACATTGATACTCCGCAAACAACCCAACGGTGTGTGGCGGAGGGCACTTTACGTGCCACTGTCATTACCTCCCTTTCCTGTTCCAATCGCGTATGGTTAGCGGGAATAGCGACTGCCAGAAAGCCTCTGTGTGCGCTCGAATCTCTTTAATTTTACATTCGTGGTCTCCTCGGGAGATATAAGTAGGGAGAAGCAATATATTCGATACATCATCCACAAACGCACCCTCCCGAAACCTGGACAGCAAGCTACACCGCAATGCAGAGCGCCGCTCTTGCAGAGTCTGCCACTTGAGTTTGCTAAACATCTCCATAACGCTATCACGCTTACCAAATAACCCTGTGACGAAACACGCCGCTTTTCTTTGGATCTTCTCCATCTCCTCTGTCAACCCGATATGGTATGGATCCCACACTGATGTGTAACTGGGTGACCTCTTTTGATGCTAGTCAGTTGTCAGTATGAGCATTACTGCAAGGGGGCATTTGATTCTAAAGCTTTATGTCAGGGTGAAAAACACTAAATAAATTACTTTTTCTCTCTTAACATGTGGGCAGGTTGGTTTCTTCCTTGGCTCCGGTATGAGGTAGAATGAAACGGCATTTTTACATAAGATAACTTTTATTGAAAGATTTGACCAATGGTTTCCTTACTGGATTGTTCTGGCTGGGAGAGCGGCAGCTGTGTCGTTCGCGAAGCCTTCTGCTTGCGTGAGCGGCGGCGTCTGATTACGCCTGGCAGTGTAAAACTCGTGTCGCCGTTTCGCCCAGTTGAGTGGAGACGCACATTGTGCTGTGGCTCGTTTAATTATTGAGAACTAAGTCGTGAATCGGATGGTGATACCTTCGATGTGGCGTCCGTGTTTCTCTCTCTATGCGGTCACGTGTGTTGCGCGTCGGCCAGCGGAGCGGTGCGGAGGGGAAGGCCAGTGTCACGGACTCGAACAACGGACTCCAGCTTGCCAGTCTTCGGCTGTTAGATCCACATCACCAGCTCACAGGTGACTGCTGACGTGCGGCCGTCTCCTTCCCGTCCTCACGAGTCACCCGGGTACATAAAAATCAGTCTTCAAATACCTTCTAACTTCTGTCTTCTGGCGGCGAGGTGCTACTTGCTATTCCATTCCAGCGGCGGACTTGGTGCTTCTGTGTACGACGTAGTCTCTTCCTGCATGACGCTCTTCAGCACTGAAACTGAACTGTACTGGACTGAACTGAAAACTACTCCTCTTCTCGGGCCCACTGCGTCTCGTGTATTTATTCACTTCAGTTCACTAGAGGTGAAAGACTTCACGGGCATCGCCTCTTCTGTCACGTTGAAAAGCTTCTCGAAGAATCTTCTTAACGTCGGTCATTGGCTCTTGGAATGTAGGTGAGGGCCTTTGATCACATCTGACAATTGAGAAACACGTGAGCCGATCATTTCCTCTTCTGTCACGTTGAAAAGCTTCTCGAAGAATCTTCTTAACGTCAGCCATTGGCTCTTGGAATGTAGGCGAGGGCCTTTGCTCACATGTGACAACTGAGAAACACGTGAGCCGGTCGGGCGATGCCCTGGCGGCTGAATCGACAGCTTCCACTTATATGGGGAGGGCGATGGCTTCTGATGAACGTGCTGACTAGCAACCGCCGGTGGTTGCCACTGCTGCTCTGCCCGCTGTTTGCCAGTGTGTAATTCTTCTAAACTAAAATAAGTTTTTCATTTCTTTTCTACTTCACTTCACATTGGTTTCACTAATTTAGTTACCTATCCTAAGTACCACTCAACATTCCTCCACTCTTCGGAGAAATTCGCCCTTGAATTTACCACTCAACAGATGAGCAATACTCAAGTATAGGTGAACAAGTGTTTCAGCATAACCGCCAGAGACGTCCAGTTGTGCAGCGACGTGACTCATTGTGATCCGTCCATCACCTCGTATGAGAGTGTCCGCATGTTCAGACACAGTCACTGCTGTTTGCGGCGAGCCAGCAGTAGGGAGGTCGAGCAGGTCTGGGCGACTTTGCTGCAACAGTGACAGACACCTCTCACAACTGCTCACCGTGCTACTCTGCAAGCACCTATGAATATCTGCGATGCTCTGGTATTGAGCCAAAAAATTCTCAATGGCAGCTCTCTTGTTGGACCGCACCTCCGCTACAGACGCCGCTTTCAAGGGTCCTTACCTCTCCTCCAACTACTGCAACTTCGTGAAACTGCAGAAGCTGAATTTCAACAGAAATTGAAGAAAAGTGTATTGGATTTGTGGTGTCACCGCCAGACACCACACTTGCTAGGTGGTAGCTTTAAATCGGCCGCGGTCCATTAGTACATGTCGGACCCGCGTGTCGCCACTTTCAGTGATAGCAGACCGAGCGCCACCACACGGCAGGTCTAGAGAGACGTACTAGCACTCGCCCCAGTTGTACGGACGACGTAGCTTGCGATGCACACTGACGAAGCCTCGCTCATTTGCAGTGCAGATAGTTAGAATAGCCTTCAGCTAAGTCAATGGCTACGACCTAGCAAGGCGCCATTAGCAGTATATTGTCTGAAACTATAGAGGCTCACTTGTATCGTCAGTAGCGATGTACCAAGGATGGATTGAAGTTAAGTATTCCAGAAGCTACGTACTTTTCTGTATAGCATTCATTACGTATCCTGTTTCAGACCTCACGCCATCCTTCGTGTGTTTATAGCGTGCATTGCGGTCCCCTCAAATCACACTGTGTCGGCACTTCTGTCGACACATCATATGGCGACGAGGATGGGATTGAGGATTTCGCGTTCGTATTGCTCTAATTTATTTGTGTCATGGCTTCGCCACAATCTCCAGATGTACTGTCGGAATTTTATCGCTTGCAGAATCAGCAGACGCAGGCCCTATTGGATGCCCTTGGACAGCTCGTCCAGGGTCAACGTGCAATGCAAAACGATGCGGCAGACGCCGCTTCACCGCTACCGCAGCCACAACATGCTGTTGCACCCCAGTTTCGTCCATACGATGCGGCGTTGGAAACATGGACGGAGTGGTCACGCCAATTTGGATTTCATCTCGCCGCCTACAGAATTCAAGGTAACGAGCGGAAGCCTCACTTATTGTCGTGTGTAGGGGTGCAGACATACCGTGTCACCCCTGCGGGTCCGGGGTAAGAATAGGCCCGAGGTATTCCTGCCTGTCGTAAGAGGCGACTAAAAGGAGTCCATCCCCCTCACGGGGGTAGTTAGCGCCTGCGTCCGGAGACGGACGGTTTCACGACCTATAATCGTGGTCTTTTTGGTTTTTCACTTCTCGTTTCTTCCTTCCTTTTGTTGGTTCCTTTGTTTGCTCTTCTCTACTTCACTGTCTTCCTTACTCTTTCCCTTGACTTCTCCTTGCCTTCTCATTGCCTTTTTCTCCTTGCCTTCTCATTGCCTTTTTCTTCTTGCCTTCTCATTGCCTTTTTCTCCTTGCCTTCTCATTGCCTTTTTCTCCTTGCCTTCTCATTGCCTTTTTTTCCTTGCCTTCTCATTGCCTTTTTTTCCTTGCCTTCTCATTGCCTTCTTCTCCTTGCCTTCTCATTGCCTTCTTCTCCTTGCCTTCTCATTGCCTTCTTCTCCTTGCCTTCTCTGGTCTCCGCCTTGGCGTTTGAGACAGTCTGTCCTCTTTCTCCCTCTCTCTCTTCTTTTTCCTCTTCTTCCTTCCTCCCTGTGCGTGCCTGAAGGCCGACCCACGCGTTCGCACGCGTAGCCGGTGACGGTTTAACGCGTAATTCCCCGCCCTGGGTAGACATGTAAGGCACGCGCGTACCCCCTGGTAAAGGCCAGGCCCGGGGAGGGGTGATTGCCTGAGCTGATACCTTCTGACCATGCCGATTGGTCCCTCCGTCTGTTTCTCGGGAGGTGTGACCTGAGGTGTAAACATTCACCTAAGGCGGGAGTGCCCTCTGAGAGGGTCCCCTCAAGGAAGGAGCGCGCCATCGGAGACGCTGGCAATCATGGGGGATTCCTCCGCAATGGATTCTACTCCATCGCTTTCGACTTTGACCCACAAACGGAAACGTGACCAGCCAACAGTGACAAAAGTACTACCGCCTGCCCCACAGTTCCTCGTAGTTTCTCGATCTGAGGACGGGAAGGATTTTTCCTCTGTCAACCCTTTCGTTATCCAGAAGGGCGTAGATGCCATAGCCGGATCTGTCAAATCTTGTACCAGGTTGCGTAACGGTACCTTATTACTAGAAACTGAGAGTGCCTTTCAGGCACAAAAACTGCTTCGGGCCACACTCCTGTACACGTTCCCTGTCCGGGTGGAGGCCCACCGAACTTTGAATTCGTCTCGTGGTGTAGTCTATAGTAGCTCTCTCGACGGATTGACTGACGAGGAGCTTCAATCTTTCCTCGCTGAGCAGGGCGTGACGGCTGTCCATCGGGTCATGAAAAAGGTCAACAATGACCTTGTACCGACCCGGACACTTTTCTTAACCTTCGATAGTGTTACGCTGCCATCGCGCATCAAGGCGGGCTACGAGGTTATTTCTGTTCGCCCCTATGTCCCGACCCCTACGCGCTGCTACCAGTGTCAGCGTTTCAATCACACTCGACAGTCTTGCTCCAATGCGGCTAAATTTGTCACTTGTGGCAGGGATGCCCATGAGGGTGACTGTCCACCTCCGTCTCCTCGTTGTGTGAACTGTCAGGGTGACCATGCCGCATCCTCCCGCGACTGTCCTGTCTATAAGGAAGAACGCTGTATCCAGGAAATTCGAGTCAAAGAGAAAGTGTCCACCTCGGCTGCTCGCAAGCTATTGGCTAGTAGGAAGCCCACGCTGCTCCCAGCGGGGATATACAGCACTGTCCTCGCCTCTCCTCGGACTACCCGGGAGGTAGCAACCCAGACATGCGATCTGACCTTCAGCACCACGGTCGTCCGTTCGGCCAGTGCTAAGATCGCCCGGTCGACGTCTCCTCTTCCTCCCATCACCCCACAGACACCAGCCACTTCCTCAGCTTCTGCTCAGTCGAAGACCCCGAAGTCAGATGCACGGGCCTTCAAGAAGGAACCATCCCGTGCAGACTTCCTCCGTCCCTCGACCTCCCAGCCTTCGACCGGTACTTCCACCAAACGTCCTTCTAAAAAGGCGCATAGGAAGCACAGTTCTCCTTCTCCGCCGCGGCGCCTTTCTTCTCCTGCGCCACCCAGCGGTTGCCGCCCCAGGCCGTCATCCGTTTCGCCTGGCCGCACCGCTGGTAGCCGAACATCTGGCCGTTCACCGGCGGAGGAAGCTCCCCCTCCCGGCCATCCTCCCGAGATGGCCAATGACCCTATAGACCCCATGGACGATGACTGTCCGCCTCCTGCTAGCGGCGGCAGTGCTCGCTCGAAGCCAGGCCCTAAGCGGCCTTCGAGGTGACCCCTTCTCTCATCTTCCTTTTCTTACGATGGCACTTATTAACTGGAATATTCGCAGCATTCGCTCCAACCGAGAGGACTTGAAGTTGCTGCTCCGCTTGCATCGTCCGCTCGTCGTAGCCCTCCAGGAAACGAAGCTACGCCCATGCGATCAAATTGCCTTGGCACACTACACCTCTGTGCGTTTTGACCTACCCCCTGTGGTAGGTATCCCAGCTCATGGAGGGGTTATGTTGCTGGTCCGGGATGATATTTACTACGATCCCATCACGTTGCACACCGGCCTGCAGGCAGTTGCCATCCGCATTACTCTCCCCACTTTTACGTTTTCCTTTTGTACCGTTTACGCTCCATCGTCATCTGCCGTTACCAGGGCAGACATGACGCAACTTATTGCTCAGCTACCTGCACCATTTTTGTTAACTGGAGACTTCAATGCCCACCATCCTCTTTGGGGCTCTCCAGCATCCTGCCCGAGGGGCTCCTTGTTAGCAGACCTTTTCAACCAGCTCAATCTTGTCTGCCTCAATACTGGCGCCCCTACTTTTCTTTCGGACACATCTCATACCTATTCCCATTTAGACCTCTCTATATGTACTCCCCAACTTGCACGCCGGTTTGAGTGGTATGCACTTGCTGATACATATTCGAGCGACCACTTCCCGTGTGTTATCCATCTCCTGCAGCATACTCCTTCTCCGTGCTCCTCTCGTTGGACCATCTCCAAGGCAGACTGGGGGCTCTTCTCTTCCAGGGCGACCTTTCAGGATCAAACCTTCACAAGCTGCGATCGTCAGGTCGCACACCTCACGGAAGTCATTCTCGCTGCTGCTGAATATTCCATCCCTCACCCTACTTCTTCTCCACGTCGCGTACCGGTCCCCTGGTGGACCGCAGCATGTAGAGACGCTTTACGTGCTCGTCGACGTGCTTTACGCACCTTTAAACGCCACCCTACAGTGGCGAATTGTATTAGTTATAAACTATTACGTGCTCAGTGTCGTCGTATTATTAAAGAAAGCAAGAAAGCCAGCTGGGCTGCTTTCACAAGCACCTTCAACAGTTCTACTCCTTCTTCTGTTGTCTGGGGTAGCCTGCGCCGGCTATCTGGCACTAAGGTCCACTCCCCAGTTTCTGGCTTGAAGGTCGCGAATGAAGTCCTTGTGGCCCCTGAGGCTGTCTCCAATGCCTTCGGCCGCTTTTTCGCCGAGGTTTCGAGCTCCGCTCATTACCACCCTGCCTTCCTCCCCCGCAAACAGGCAGATGAGGCTAGGCCACCTGACTACCTCTCCTCGAATTGTGAAAGTTATAATGCCCCATTCACCATGCGGGAACTCGAAACCGCACTTGGCCGATCACGGTCTTCCGCTCCAGGGCCTGATTCTATTCATATTCAGATGCTGAAGAACCTTTCTCCTGCGGGTAAAGGTTTTCTTCTTCGTACATACAATCGCATCTGGATTGAGGGACATGTTCCCGCATGCTGGCGCGAGTCTATTGTTGTCCCGATTCCTAAGCTGGGGAAGGACAAGCACTTGCCTTCCAGTTATCGACCTATCTCGCTTACCAGCTGTGTCTGTAAAGTGATGGAGCGAATGGTTAACTCTCGATTGGTTTGGCTGCTAGAGTCTCGACGCCTACTTACCAATGTACAATGTGGATTTCGAAGGCGCCGCTCTGCTGTTGACCATCTGGTTACCTTGTCGACCTTCATTATGAATAACTTCTTGCGGAAGCGCCCGACCGCGGCTGTGTTCTTTGATTTGGAGAAGGCTTACGACACCTGTTGGAGGGCGGGCATTCTCCGCACCCTGCATACATGGGGCTTTCGCGGTCGCCTCCCTCTTTTTATTCGTTCCTTTTTAATGGATCGACAGTTTCGGGTACGTGTGGGTTCTGTCCTGTCCGACACCTTCCGCCAGGAGAATGGGGTGCCACAGGGCTCAGTTTTGAGCCTCGCTCTCTTCGCCATCGCGATCAATCCAATAATGGATTGCCTCCCAGCTGATGTATCAGGCTCCCTTTTCGTGGACGATTTTACCATCTATTGCAGCGCGCAGTGTCCACGTGTCCTGGAGCGCTGTCTTCAGCGTTCTCTTGACCGTCTTTACTCCTGGAGTGTCGCCAATGGCTTCCGTTTTTCTGCCGAGAAGACGGTCTGTATTAACTTCTGGCGCTACAACGAGTTTCTCCCACCGTCCTTACGACTCGGTCCCGTTGCTCTCCCACTCGTGGAGACAATCAAATTTTTAGGCCTTACCTTTGACAGGAAACTTAGCTGGTCTCCACATGTGTCATATTTGGCCGCCCGTTGTACCCGTTCTTTAAATGTCCTCCGTGTTCTCAGTGGTATGTCGTGGGGAGCGGATCGAACCGTCCTACTTCGTCTATATCGGTCGATCGTCCGCTCCAAGCTGGATTATGGGAGCTTCGTATACTCCTCTGCACGGCCATCCATCTTACGCCGCCTCAACTCCATACAACATCGGGGTTTACGACTTGCGATCGGAGCATTTTATACCAGTCCCGTAGAGAGTCTTCATGCTGACGCTGGCGAATTGCCACTCACCTACCGGCGCGATATACTGCTTTGCCGGTATGCCTGTCGGCTACTGTCAATGCCCGACCATCCATCTTATCGTTCCTTTTTTGACGACTCTCTTGACCTTCAATACGGGTTGTATGTCTCTGCCTTGCTACCCCCTGGAGTTCGCTTTCGTCGCCTCCTTCAACACCTTCATTTTTCACTCCCTGCAACCTTTCGAGTGGGCGAGAGCCGCACGCCACCTTGGCTCCAGGCTCAGGTCCGCGTTCACCTCGACCTCAGCTCGCTCCCAAAAGAGGTCACCCCCGGTTCGGTCTACCACTCCCGTTTTTTGGAACTTCGTTCGAAGTTCAACAACATGACTTTCATTTATACAGATGGCTCTAAGACCAATGACGGGGTCGGGTGTTCCTTTATTGTCGGGGCACAAAGTTTCCAATACCGGCTCCATGGCCATTGTTCGGTCTTCACAGCTGAGCTCTTTGCCCTCTACCAGGCTGTTCTTTACATTTGCCGCCACCGACATTCTGCTTATGTCATCTGCTCAGATTCCCTGAGCGCCATCCAGAGCCTCAGTGATCCGTACCCGGTTCACCCTTTCGTACACCGGATCCAACGCTCTCTTCAGCAGCTGGTGGACGTCGGTACGCCGGTTAGCTTTATGTGGGTTCCTGGCCATGTCGGTATCCCTGGGAACGAAGCTGCAGATGCCGCGGCCAAGGCTGCGGTCCTCCAGCCTCGGACAGCTTCTTGTTGTGTCCCTTCGTCCGATTTTAGCAGGGTCATTTGTCGGCGCGTTGTGTCGCTGTGGCATGCCGATTGGGCTGCACTTACCGACAACAAGCTTCGGGCCTTAAAACCTCTTCCCGTGGCTTGGACGTCCTCCTCACGCCCTTCTCGGCGGGAGGAGGTCGTTTTAGCAAGGTTAAGAATTGGACACTGCCGGTTCAGCCATCGCCATCTGCTGACGGCTGCGCCGGCGCCGTTCTGCCCATGTGGGCACTTGCTGACAGTTAGACATATTTTAATGTCCTGTCCAGATCTTACCACACTGCGCCTCGATCTTAACCTGCCTAATAGTTTAGATGCCATTTTAGTGGATGACCCACGAGCCGCTGCTCGTGTTCTTTGTTTTATCAATTTGACAAACCTCGCTAAGGACATTTGATGATGTTGTTTTAATCTTATGCCTGTCAGTCTGTCTTTTATTGTGGTTTCCCTTTTAGTTGTTGTTGTCAACTTGTGCCTCGCGGTGCATTCTTAGAGTAGTCAGGGCGCTAATGACCATTGACGTTGTGCGCCCGAAAACCACAAAAAAAAAAAAAAAAAAAAAAGACATACCGTGTGATAGTGAAATTATTTCCCCGACGCGACGTAGCAACTCTGTCCTACGAAGAAATTTTGTCGGCATTGGATGCATATTTCACAGAAACAGTCAATGTCGTTGCAACACGGTATACGTTCTTTCGTACAAAACGTATGGCCGGTCAAACTAATAGGGAGTGGGTTGCAACTTTGCAAGGCCTTACTAGGGATTGTACTTTTGTGTGTGAATGTGGACTCCCTTATTCAGTTACAACGGTATGTGATGCAATTGCACAGAATGTTTCTGATGTTCGTTTACGGAAACAGATTTTGAAACTAGTTAATCCCTCCCTTCAACAAGTGATAGACATATTGGATAGGCAAGACACACTTGACTTTGTACAGGAATCATTTGAAACTTCGCCAGCCGTGTGTCACATTAACCGGCCCGTCGGGCGCGCTGCACGGAACGATAAACAGTCCTCGCGCTCGTCCGCGCAGCTGCCGCTTAGCTCTCCACGTGCGCTGCGTAAGCGAGCAAATGCAGTGAAATCATGCCCGCGGTGTGCGACTAGACATTTGCGTGAACATTGCCCATCACGCCAAGCTATTTGCTTTTAATGTAATAAGAAAGGACATATTGAAAGCGTTTGCCAGAAAAAGCTCCGATCAGACAATCACTACCATTCCAGGCCCTTTGCTTCGCGCCGGAATCGAACCATGGACAATCAGGCTCGTGAACCTTCGCCCATGGACATTCATGTAGTTAATTCCACTCCGCCCAGTGCCACTTTCTCTAACAGTGACTGTGTTATTCCCACAAATAGTGTGCGTCGACGTCGCCGGAAATCTCGTCCGGTCGCAAGTGCTTCTGTACCTGTATCAGTTCAAATTGCACGAGAAAGTCGCTCTTGTCGTCAGCAGGACTATAAACTTTTTGTAGACTTCGACTTTGGAGGCAAAGTGATGCCATTTCACCTCGATACCAGAGCTGCAGTTTCGTTGATCAATCACGACACGTACAAACAACTGGGCAAACCTCCGTTGTGTTCTGCAAACGTTAAGCGAGCTACATATTCAGGACAGAATATCCCTGTGTTAGGACAGTGCACTCTTCTTGCAACATACAAGGGACAAACAAAACTTGTGTCATTTTACGTTCTTCGTTCTTCTATTGCAGTGAACTTGTTTGGTTTAGATTTATTTCAATTGTTTAACATGTCTATAGTCAATCAGGTACTATCAGTGAACGAGACTGTGCCTTCAGCCAGTGTTTCTCGTCTATGTGAAGAGTTTGCAGACATTTTTGCACCGGGCCTTGGTTGCGCTACGAACTATGAAGCACATTTGGAACTCAAAGTAAACGCGCAACCGAAATTTTTCAGAGCGCGCAATGTTCCCCACGCATTGCGTGATGAGGTCGCAAGAACATTACACGATTTAGAATCACAAGGTGTAATTGAACGTGTGCAGGCTTCTCTCTGGGCCTCACCCTTAGTAATTTTACCAAAACCTTCCGGAAAACTGAGACTTTGTGTGGACTTCAAGGCCACTGTGAATCCACAACTAGTGAATGCAACTTTTCCATTACCCCGCCCGGACGATCTTTTTGATAAACTGTGCCTGGGTAAATACTTTTCGAAGTTGGACCTCACAGATGCGTACTTGCGAATACCAGTGGACGAAGAATCCCAGCGCATCTTGGTGGTTAACACGCATCTTGATTTGTACCGATTCAAAAGACTGCCATTCGGGTGTGCCTCCGCCCCTGCATTGTTTCAGCAATATTTACAAACTGTTTGTGCGTCGGTCCCTACTGCTGCGAACTATCTGGACGATATTGTGATCTCCGGAAGGACAGCCGACGAACATTTAGCAAATCTACGAACATTATTTCAGGTATTGCGACAAAATGGTCTTCGCTTGCGGAAGGACAAATGTTTTTTTTTGCTCGTGACTTACCATATCTGGGACATGTCATCAATGCGCAAGGCATACATCCGAGTCCAGAGCACCTCCGTGCCATACAAGACTTGCCTTCGCCGCAGAATTTGAAGCAGCTACAGAGTGTGTTGGGAAAAATTAACTATTATCATAACTTTATCCCGCATGCCTCTTCCATTTCAGCTCCGCTTCATCGCTTACGCCGTTGAGGTGTTCCGTTCGTCTGGACGACGGAATGCGAACGCGCCTTTCGCCAGTTGAAATCGGCGTTGCTTTCTAATACTTGCCTTACGCCATTCGATCCCCAGAAACCCCTTTTGCTGAAGGTAGATGCATCGGATTTCGGGATCGGTGCTGTGCTTGCGCACAAAGATGGATCGCAGGATCGCCGTATTGCCTTTGCGTCAAAATTGCTCTCGTCTGCGCAAAGAAATTATTCACAGATAGAGAAAGAAGCTTTGGCTTTCGTATTTGGTGTTACTAAGTTCCATGATTTCTTGTATGGTCGTCACTTTTTTTTTTTTTTTTTTTTTTTTTTTTTTTAAAAAAAAAAAAAAAAATTCTTTATTAACAACAATATTAATTATACATATTTAGCCCACCTCCTGATATGATTAGTGGGCCGTAATTGTTACATGAATCAGAAGAATATTTTTGCAGCTAATATTACAATTTGTGTTAGTGCGCTACATTTAAGTTCCTAAGCTAGTGTTGAATTTCTACAGTAACTATGGTTACTATAATTTTCTACAATTTGTGTTAGTGAACTACTACTTGTTAAGTTCCTGATCTAGTGTTAATTTCCTATGGTAGCAATGGGCAGTTAATTTAACCTACTTCTAAACTAAGAATGACTACTAACTGCAGCGTCACAGGTGTGCCAGTAAGTACAAACCTACTTTGAAAGGCCTGGCTCCCCGAGCTAACCCCGAGGAGCGTGCCCCTGGCACTGGGCTGGCCAAGGTTAGTAATCGCTGCAGTTTCCTATGTTAGTATTCTAGTCTACGTCCTACTCTACTAACTTAACCTACGTCATAATTGGTGCATTGTCATAGTTGGTGTGATTGATCCCATCCCCCTAATCCCGCACGTGGCGGTTTCCAACTGATGCAGTCGGCCATTCCACGCACAGGCGGTATGGGATTGGGATCAGGTCTTAATCAGTTGGTTGGTTGAAAATTTGATATTTACTCTTGATCCCTAAGGTACTCTATTAGAACTTTCCGTGATACCTCTTCTGCCAGAGCATTCAAGGTCTGAAAAGTGTCTTCCTGTCTTAGAAGGTCGTATGTCACGTTGTGTGGAAGTCTATCTCTATATGTTGTCGCCACGTCGTTAAAGAGAGGGCACTCGAAAACCACATGTTCGGGAGTTCCTTCTGCTGCGCCACAGTCGCACTCGGGGGTTGCCCTTTTCCCAAACCGACATAAGTATGTCGGATAGGGTCCATGACCAGTGAGAAAGTGGATGAGTCCTCGTGTGGGTTCGAAATAATCCATGGTCCCGCGTTCTTTAACATTAGGTAGAAACTGGAATGTTCTTCTCCCCGTTTCATCTTCCTCCCAGTTCCTCTGCCACAGTTCCTCCCCTCTGTTTCTTATCTCCCTCTTATCCTCTACTCTCACACCCATAATATCTGTTATTTTTCCTCCATCTCCCTTTTTCGCCCAATACCATGCGGCTTGTTCTCTTATTTTGATATCTAACGGGCAGAGCCCCATTATTACTAACAGAGCTCCCCCTGGTGATGTCCTGTAGGCCCCTACTGATCTTAATATCATATTTCTCTGGACTCTTCTCACTATCATGGCGGGCACGACCCGCGTGAGCCTGTGCGCCCAGACTCCCGAGCCGTAACCCACTACTGATGTCAGGATACTATTATGATAAAGTTTGATGAGGTGAGGGGGGAGATGAAATCGTTTATGACCAATGGAAATGAGATTGTTTAATAACTGTAAGGCTTTCTGTGTTACGGTTTCTATGTGTTTTCCAAAGTTCCATCTCTCGTCAATTATGACTCCCAAATATCGCGCCTCACGTCGCCGAAGAACTGGTGAGCCATCAATTCTCACTGTAGGATTTCTAATAAGCTGACCTTTTAGTAATAGATAAGTAGACTTAGTCGGAGAAACTTTCATTTTCGTTTTGAGGCACCATTGGTGCAGTCTGTCAATTGCCCTTTCAATTTTCGGTTCTATGTCCTCTCGGCTACGACCGCCGACCAGCAGGAGGAGGTCATCTGCGTAGGCTATCACCTCTAGCACTTCTTCACTCTGTTGCAGTTCGTCTAGTAAGGGTTCCATATGCACGTCCCAGAACAGGGGCCCCAATACGGAACCTTGGGGACATCCCTTAGTGATTACTTTTCCGATCCTTCCGCTAGGGGATGATAGCCAAACCTCCCTATCCTTACAATAGCTCCTCAGACACCCATATAGCGGCCCTGGACACTCTTTCTCCCGTAAACAGGAGAAGAGCGAAGGCCACCACAGGTTGTCAAAGGCGCCACTGATGTCCACCATGATGCCGACGACATACTTATGCGGGGTCGAACCGCAGACCTCGGCCGCTAGAGCGATGGCATCAGATGCCGACCGCCCCGGCCTGAAGCCGAACTGCCTGCTGCTCATCCCCCACAGTATCCGGTGAGCCGTCAATCTGTCAGCGAGCAGTTTCTCCAAGAGCTTCCCAAATAGGTCTAATAGACATATTGGTCTGTAGGATTTGACTTCAGTTGGATCTTTCTCTGGTCCTTTTTTAATTATAATTACGTTAGCGGTTTTCCACTTCTTGGGAAACTTTCTTTGTTGGAGGCATTCATTGTAGAGGTGAGTTAGCGGTGCGACCAACTGGGGTGCCAGAAATTGCACCACCTCAGCCACAATGCCGTCTGGTCCTGGAGCTTTCCCTCTTTTGAGGGATTTTATTTGCGCAGCCACCTCCTCTTCCGAGAATGGGTAGACTGCCGTGTTGTTGTTGTTGTAATCCATTAAATATGCATCACGCAGTTGCTTTTGGTCTTCAGTTTCCCCATCCGCATTGTCGTCAGGCAACAGGGACTGGAGAAGGACCTCAGCAGTTTCCTGCCAAGACTCCGTCATCCCGTCCCCTCGCCTGACGGTTGATAGCTCCAGGGGAGAGCGGATTTTTTCCCGTACCAATTTATAAGGGAGACCCCACGGATCTAAGGCTAACTGGTTCAGCACATAGCTTTCCCAGCTACGTAGTCTCACCTCGCGTAATTCCTTCTGGAAACTTTGCTTTGCCTCCCTGTATCGTAACTGCCATCTTTGTCTCTCCAGCCAGACGACACTGCGCTGGTAGTTTCTTCTTAGCCTTCTAACAGACTGACGTAACTCCTCTAGTTCGGGCGACCATGGTGCTGGCGAGGCCGCCACGGCCTTCCTCCTGGTTGGTACGGCAGCCCTCACCGCTCTATGTACTGCGGCCACCAGTGCCTCGGCTCTTTTGTCTATGTCTATGTCTCCGTGTCCATCACCTTCTGGTAATGCAGGAATGTCGCACTCCCTCGCTAAAAGTTCCCAGTTTGCTTTATTATAATTATACTGCACCTCCCACCCCATGGCCCAGCGGCACTCTCTTTCACTTAAGGTAAAGGTTATTAAGTTGTGGTCGCTCGTGGTGGCATTACTTATAACTGTCCAATTCCTTATTAGATTGGCTGCATTGTGTGACGTAAGGGTAACGTCTATATTCGTGCCTTGTCCTCCCCCTGCTGTGTAGGTAGGAGGATTACCCGGCTTGTTTGCTACCACGAGCTGTGAGGCCATTAGAAAGTCCTCCACTTTATCACCATTCGCGTCTCTGGTGCCGCTGTACCATAGGGGGGATTTTGCGTTGATGTCAGCTGTTATTATTATTTTTCGTCCCCGCAACGCCGTGGTGACTCTTGTCAGATGTTGCAGGTGTTCTTCTATTTCATCTCCATATTGAAAATACATGTTTATGAGTATAATTACTCCCATTGGTGATTGGAGCTCCACGACGTTGCAGTGACGAGTTGCGAATTGTGCAAGCGTAGTTGTCCTCAGGAGTTTATTTGTTATTACTATCGCTGCTCTGGGATCCTCATTTCCGCTGACAATCTGCCAAGTTGTAGCAGCAAAAGCTATTTTTCCAGCTTGGGAGTACGGCTCCTGTAGACAGAGCACGTCTAGTCTCCTCTCCTCCACCTCTTTACGGAGCTCCTGCATAACAAGTCGGCTGTTATGCGTGTTCAGTTGTCCAATTATTATTTCTGTTGTCATGGAAAATATGTGTGCATATGGTCGTCCGGCCAGGTCCTACTCCAGTCGAAAGCAATTCGTCCATTTGCCAGTACGGCCTGTACGTAAATGTCCTGAAGGTCAAACTTTTCCCCACGTCGCTCAAAAACTTTTTTCAGTAAGTCCCGCAGGGCTCCGAAATCAGTGGGGAGATTCACTGACTTGAGCTGTATTCTATCTACAGCCTCCATTACTGAGAAGGTTACCTTTCTTCCCTCTTCGTGTCCTACACGGACCACATGCCGTAAGGCAGTGGCCAGGATAATCGGCTCTTCCAATCTGGCCAGTTGCATCGTGTACTCGATATTGGGATATACCCTTACCGGGTCCACGGGTGGCAATCTGACCACAGGAGTGTCCTGCAATGTGGGCTTCGAGCTTGTGCTAGTGACAGCACTGTCTTGAACGGGTTTTTCTCTAGATTTTATGTCGGATATTTCTGTCCTAGTATGCTCTTGCCGCTTTGGATGGAATGTCGGCTTTGTTTCCCGTCGTCGAGGGGCGGGATCTATGTTCATTACTGGAGGATCTGTTTGTATATTTTTATCTATCATATAGGGCTCCGTTTGTATGGCCTTGTCTACTATTTCTATCTTAGTTGCACTTGAAAGCGCCACTAGGAAGTTCTTGAACTTAGATGCCCTCATAGCGTCCCGCCTCCTCTTACTTGGGGATTTATGTTTTGGCATCCTATTTGGTGGGCTTTGATCAGCCATAATCGATTTTCGAGATAAGTCGTTGTTCCAACATTCTATATGTTGGGCAGCTTCGCCCCGAGGCTCCGCACGACTTCTTCCCTCGGTTTTTGCACGGGACGCAGACCGCAGCTGCTTTGCAGTCTTTGCGGTTGTGTCCACTTGCGCCACACTTAGTGCAAGCCGATTCCCTGGTGCACAGCCTTAGGATGTGATCCAGGTCACCACAGTTGTGGCATCGAGGTACCACGATATAATCTCTGACGTTGATGGAGTGGAAACCTATGTATAATCTGCCCATTGCCGTGATTTTTCTCCACATGGGTGCCGTGACCTCAGCTACGTGATGCACCACATCACGCCCCCGAGGCCCCGTCTTAAATCTCAATTTAAAACTTTTTCGGAATTCCTCCTCATTTATGTCGTCAAAATTCTGTTCTTTTATAGTGTTCGTCAGTTCGTCATCTGTCATGATAGTGGGTACATCATAGAGAATTACCAGGGGATTCCTTTTCTTAGGTGGTTCGCACTTGACTAGTGAGCTTAATTTTTGATTATTCAATATTTTATCTTTGTCCTCTTCTGATGCTACTTCTACTATTACTGAGTTTCTACTGGGTTTGATTCGTTTTATTTTGATTTTGTCTTTGGCCGGGTTTATAGTTTTAGTGAACAGCTCTTGTATTTTCTTCACACTGGTGTCTTGCCCAGGGAGTGACCTGAGAAAGACCGCAGTGTCTGTTCTTTTGGTTGCTTTGTCAATGCTTTCTTTTGTTGTGTGCGGCTTGGTTGGCGCCTGCGCCGCTACCGCCGCCCATGTCTTGGTTGGTTGGTTCCTTAATCTGCTATTTTCTTTTTCTAGTTCTTCCACTCTGCCCTCTAATTTTGCGTGGGCGATGGCCCATGCAGTAAGTTCATTTTTAATGATTGTTAAGGCCGCTTGGCTTATTTTCCCATTTTTAACGTTCTGCTCTAAGAGCAGTGAGATTCTACCATGTCTCTGTGTGACTGATTCACCTTCTACCTGTCCCATCTCGTCCTGGGGAGAGGGATCAGGCGGAGCTGAAGCGCGTTTGGTCGCACAAGAATCACTCGCTTCTATTGTCGCCATAGTGAGTAACGAGTGATAAAAAGATGGTCGTCACTTTACCATCATCACGGACCACAAACCTTTGACATCGCTTTTTCATCCGAACAAGCCTGTACCTCCACGTACAGCGCAGAAATTCATTCGCTGGTCTCTTTTCCTCTCGCAGTACCGCTACGATATCTTGTATCGGTCCACTGCTAAGCACGGCAACGCTGATGCGTTGTCCCATTTGCCTGTTGCTGCGGATAAAGCATTCGATTCTTCCGAACTTGCTTGCATGTTCCTTGATGCGGAAACCGATGACGTGGTCGAATCGTTTCCGATTGATTTTCGTCGTGTAGCTGCAGCTACAGCTGCTGACCCTGTCCTTGCTCCCGTTCTGCGTTTTGTTGCTACGCAATGGCCCTTGTCAAAGTCACGGATAGAGGATCCGATGGTTCGCCGATTTATTGCTCACAAGGAGAGACTTTTTGTACTACGTGGTGTTTTGTTGTTGCGTTCTGATAATGATCAGTCCTGAGTCGTGGTCCCACGTTCGTTACAGTCCTCTGTCTTACGGCTTCTCCATCACGGACATTGGGGTATAGTGCGAAAGAAACAACTTGCTCGTCAGCACTGTACTTGGTTCGGCATCGATGCTGCGATTACGAATATGTGCTCTTCTTGCATGGCGTGTGCCGAACAACAATCTGCACCGCCGCGGAAATTCTTTGCATGGCCGCAAGCCACTTCCCCTTGGCAACGCTTGCACATCGATTTTACTGGCCCATTCTGGAATGCTCGATGGTTGGTTGTGGTCGATTCTTTCAGTAATTTTCCTTTTGTAGTCTGGATGTCTTCCACGACGTCATCTGCCACCATCCAAGCGTTATCTGCTATCTTTTACATTGAAGGCCTTCCACAGACTATTGTTTCCGACAATGGCCCACAATTCATGTCCGCAGAATTTCAGTCATTCTGCACGGCCAATGGTATTCAACATCTGACATCCGCGCCGTTTTCGCCTCAGTCGAACGGGGCCGCTGAACGATTGGTCCGGACTTTCAAGTCACAGATGTTGAAGTTGAAAGAGTCGCATTCTCGGGAGGACGCGTTGTTGCTCTTTTTGTCTTCGTATCGCTCTCAGCCCCGAGATGGTCGCTCGCCGGCTGAGTTGCTCCAAGGTCGCCCTCATCGAACCTTGATGTCTTTGCTGCATCCGCCGCATCAGGTTCCTGTGCAGCGGCAGCCACCTGCTTTTGCTCCAGGCGACGTTGAATTCTATCGTATCTATCGAGGTTCACGGCGTTGGCTCGCAGGGCGCATTCTTCGCTGCCTCGGCTGTGCGATGTATCTGGTTTTGGGGGCCTCTGGTGAGGTGCGTCGGCATCTCAATCAGCTGCGCCTCTGTCGTCGCACGGGTTCTGCCGCTCCCCGTCTGCTTTCAGCGACGGTGCCGTCCGGTCAGCGCCCTTGGGACCCATCTACTGGCTCGCCTCATCCCCAGGTGTTACAGACGCTGCCTTCCATTTTGCCCCATGGCGACGCGCCGACGCCGCCGCCTGTTCTCCCGCCGGCGCCGTCCGCAGTGGACGTGTCGCTGCAACCGCCTGGCGCCTCCCTGGGTCACGCGCCGCCGATCGCTTCCCGTGACCAGATGTCCTCCGCCATGGATCTCTTGCCCGCTCCGGACCAGATGTCGTCTTCGCCCGTCGGGTGCCCCGACCACATGGATGTCGACCCTTCGGCCCCTCCTGTATCTCTAAGGGCGCATACACCGCATGTTGACGTGTACCCTGGACTAGGTTTTCAGGCGTTTCCTAGCTTCCCTCGGACCGAATGGCCGGATGCGGGTGTCACAGCCTCGCCTGTTGTTAGGCTCCCCACCTCATCGCATACGTCAACATGGGGTCCTCCCCACGGCGGGCGGAAGCCTTATAACACGACCGTTCGCCGATTTGCGGGGGAGGAATGGGGTGTCACCGCCAGACACCACACTTGCTAGGGGGTAGCTTTAAATTGGCCGCGGTCCATTAGTACATGTCGGACCCGCATGTCGCCACTTTCAGTGATAGCAGACCGAGCGCCACCACACGGCAGGTCTAGAGAGACGTACTAGCACTCGCCCCAGTTGTACGGACGACGTAGCTTGCGATGCACACTGACGAATCCTCGCTCATTTGCAGTGCAGATAGAATAGCCTTCAGCTAAGTCAATGGCTACGACCTAGCAAGGCTCCATTAGCAGTATATTGTCTGAAACTATAGAGTCTCACTTGTATCGTCAATAGCGATGTACCAAGGATGGATTAAAGTTAAATATTCCAGAAGCTACGTACTTTTATTTATAGCATTCATTACGTATCCTGTTTCAGACCTCACGCCATCCTTCGTGTGTTCATAGCGTGCATTGCGGTCCCCTCAAATCACACTGTGTCGGCACTTCTGTCGACACATCAGGATTACTTACTGAACGCCTCTCGCAGTTTCTTGTATTCGCAACAACTATTGTGTCGCTGAAAAATAGATGTGCATGCCATGATGTGTGAAGTCTACTATCTGAACTATCTACAGTACCATTGAGAAACCATAGTGGCTTCTTCAGCTTCACATCAATCGATTCGTCTCTCGTTGCAGTCCTCTGCAGAATCGCCGAAACCAAGATAATAACATTAATAGGAAGTAACCGCAGCTTCCATCTTCATCAGTTTTAATGAACCCCTTATGACCTGTCGATTTCAATTAACTATCACACTAAAAGAGGCCACACAAACTTATTATCCATTAGAAATCTTAGAACGAACTAAAGCTAATAAACGGCCAAATGTGTAGATAGCCCCCCTCCGTTATTCTAAAACCTACAAAACACTGATTCTAATATATTTGACCTCTTTCTTGACAGAGTGCCAGTACGTTGATGGGCACAAGTTTTGTATCAAAAAGGTCTTAGAGGTCAGAATACGTAACAATAACTTCGCCTTAATGTCGCATGGATCTGTGACTTCTACGTTGAGACTACAGCAATTATTAGAGTTACTTCGTTTTCATTGCTGTCATATGCTCGTCAATACATTGGTCTACACTTTGGATCGCATGTATGTTCGTATAATTGTTCCACCAATATATCTACTAGAACGCTTTATCCAAGAGCTCAGATCCGGGTAGTGCATGATATAACTTTTGGGTACCTTTAACGAACATAAACTGCCGCCAAGAACACCTCTGAAACGAAGTAATCACCTGGTTGCAAAATATGAAGTTCTGTGTTTTGAAACCACATCCTTCCCTTCACCTTTACTCGTGCTCCATGTCCCTACTACAGCAGAGTTTGTGTACCAGCCATCCCCTTGTGCAAAGAGTGGACGTAGCACGTTTAGGTAGTTTCCGCAACTAAAAGTAACAACCTATCTGCTGAAAAATATTACCAATCATTTTCTTCGGTACAGAATATAAAGCAGGTAAGTGCCTCAGAAAACGCATTAATCTATCGACGCTTATCAAGCAGTATTCACCGTACCGATCACAAAAACAATGCTGGTCTTCGTTCTCGCCATACAGTGCTCTTAATAGAGGGACAAAGATGATTTATAACGCGATTCATTGAGTGCCATTGTGCAGAATCGCTTTTTGCCTATTGTGAGCGCGGCTGCATTGCTGACGCTGAAAACTGCAAATCGTTTGCCCTTTTGTTACGGCTGGGAGCGGGTCCTTAATGTATAATGGAACAGCTTTCGAAGCACGCTTTTAATGAACTGTCGCCCTCATGTCAATAAGCACACGAGCTGCCGCCCACACGCCTGTGCACTTGGGATACGTGGGAGGTACTCTTGCGAACACATTCTTTCCACTGAAAACCATTGTATGTATATGACAGAACTTTGCACAATAAAGTTTGATCTGTAACAGTGATTTAGTATGGAAGTTAAATTGTTTCCTGAAATACTTTCATATACGTAGCTTACCATATTCCATATAGAAGAGCTGATTTCTTTGTTACTTCAGTTCCCACCCACAAATGAAGAAAATATCAGGAGTTGAATGGTCAAATAATAACTACTACGTGAGTAAAGAACAATGACATCACCATCTTCTTTGAAAAATGAAATGTTTGCCGCTCTTTGACGATATTGTAAATACTGTTTCACTGACAACGCTATAGTATTTCAGGGTAATGGAGATTTTAAAATGTATCTATCTGAGAATAAGAACGGTGAATGAAGTTTTTAGAATAGTCAGACTCCTGCGGGACGCTATGTATTTTCTTTTCTTAATATTGACTTATACGTGTTTGGCCATTTCTGTGCCCTTCTGTGAGTAATTCTGTTTCTGAGAAGTATAGTTCAAAGCTTCATTTCTTTTTTATTTTAAGTCTAAAACTATAGCACTGGCTTAATTTTTGTTACGCTGCATTAGTTTTTAAGTTGTATTGTGCTGAGTGACTTCCTATTTCGCTTTTTGTGACAAGACTAATTTTCGTTTGCGAGGTACTCCGAACAAGTGTGTTTCTCTGCTGAAAAAGTAGTTGCTATTGTATAATATTTTCCTAAACTAACTGTTGTTTTATAGTTACGTACTGTGTCACACTTTGCTGTAAGTACGTAGCATCTACTACTGTTATTCTTGGAAGAAATATACACTAACAATCAGCTTTTGACTAAAGAAACTTACTGCTTGTGGGCCGCACGGGGTAGCCGCGTGGTCCCAGGCCCCTTGCCACAGGTCGCACTGCTCCCACCTCGGAGATTCTAGTCCCCCCTCGGGCATGGGTATGTGTGTTGTACTTAGCATAAGTTAGTTTAAGTTAGATTAAGTAATGTGTAAGCCTAGGGACTGATGACCTCAGCAGTTTGGTGCCACAAATTCCCAAAATTTACTTACTACTTGAGCTTAGCTTACACATGACATGCTGTCAAGTCACAGAATGTCTAACAGCAGGCCACGCTGTGTAACCAAACTATTGAAATCACAACAAAACAGATGTCTAAAACTTCTGGCCTAAAACAGAAAACCAAAGAAAAATATGCATCGCATTTTACATGGATGAAAAGGAGAGCTACAGAAGAGAGATGTAATGTCAAAAAGTTTTTGCGTAAAATATAAGGAAAAACAGAGGCTTTACATGTAGAGGAAGAGACAGTTCTGTAACAACCAAATGTTACTCTAAAAAAAAATAGCAACTGGGATTTGCAGTTAACAGAAGATAGAGCTCTACAACTAACAAATGTACTAGTGAAATACAGAAAAATTCAAACACGACCGACTTGACTCAGTAGGATAGTAAGTGTCGGTATGAAGATGAACGTGTTCAGGGCTAACTCCACCTGTGATAAACGGGAAGGAAGACAAGACTACGTACAATGTTGATAACAGCAGTGACCGACGACTGTTGGTTTTGGTTCACACTATTGCTAAATGCGCCGTTATCGGTTTCGAATCTATACCCTCATCTTCAGAATGTTTACATTCTTTTTACAAGAAACATGGACCTTCGCTCACTAGTAAGTTGCACCAGTTCAAGCAAAAATTCACTGTTTAGAAAGAGTTAAAATGTCGGTAGCACCGCAAATACGTATTATATTGCGACAAATGCCTGGTACAATTGTATACATTGTCTGTCTCGAACGAATAACACACCAGCACAGCTGCTCAGATGGACATTTTACATAAGCTCAACGGCAACCTGTACCTGATATACATCCATTTGACATTTAGAATTTCTCCTCTCCGTCGTGTTTTCTGCAAGCAGCAAACCGGTTGTGACATCCCCAGCAAAAAGGCATTCGCTATGATATTCTAACGCTCTTAGCGCTCCGTTATTAATGGCCTGGTGCAGGTCTTTCTGTTGGACGTCATTTTGGCTACTTGTGTGTCTGAAACCTACCACAGTAATCAACCGGGGAAAGGCAAACTATAGTTTAACGTGGAATCCGAATCACCTTTTAGCGGCTCCTCACACCTTTTAGAGATGAAGGCTGGGTTAAAACAAAGACTGAAGACTCCGTGCCCTGGCCGAGATTCTAATGCAGGACTCTGTTTCCAGACAAGCACTTTACTCTTAGAAACCCTGGCCTGACATGTATATAGGCAGTACGTCTATAAGTTTTGATGTCTTAGTTTGCAAGTAGCGAAATATCTGACATAAGTGGCCGTATGCTCTGATCACGTTATCTTATATACTTAAATTTTTCACACCAGCATGGGACTGTACATCTTAGTATGAGAACATGAATTTCATAAGATAAACAACAACAGCCTTCATTTAGAATGATGGCTTATATCAATGCACGATGCATTTAGATTTCTAGAGGCTTGTATCCAAGTGCTTCATATTTAGGTCAATTCAGGTGCTGGTGAGATTACAACAGTGAGTGAGGACAAGTTACTGTCTCACCTACTTTTTGCATATGGAAAATAATTGAAGATTTTATTGCAACCTGATTCACCTTGAGTGAGACTCTAGAAAGTTAACGGCCTGAGCAGACTTAGATGGAGCCTGGTAGGGCGCTAAAAGCACGGGGTATTTTTACGGTTCTTAGCTCATAGTAACACCATGTCAGGAGTTGAAAGCAATTGGCGGCGAGCCCATCCCTTAGTAAATCTTTCCGGACAGATCCACGGCCATACAGGGCAGACAGGGCAGTCCCTCATCGAGACAGGTACACAGCAGAACAATGCCAAGCTACCTGCCAAAGCACCAGCAGAGGTCTGGGTGAGGGAGATGATCAGAATGAATGTGTCTAAAGAGTGAAGTTGTAAACTGGGAACTGTGCGTAGAGCCAATCATAATAAAATTTCACGAGTTTTCATGTTTGCCAATACTGCAAATAGGGCTGTGAACCACTTCCATCAGAAGCCTCAGTTGTATAAGGAACTCTGGCATCTGAGAAATATTTAGAGATAGTGTTTATTATATCTCATACAGTAGCTACGACTAACAAGCTCCAAGGCACAGGAAATTTAGATAAAGATGTGTAAGGTCGTATCTGTTTGCATGTTGCTGTGGGAAGTGACATGACTTAGAAGAAAATCATCTTCCCCCTCTGAGTAAACTTAAAAAGGCAGTTATTGGCTGTTTCTTTTTTTTTCCAGAGATGCAGGTTTCTTAACTCTTGCCCTGGTTAGACATGAGTTTGCGCTGTCGTGTTGTAGAGGAGGTTTAGCGCCTCTAGAGCTCTGTGACTGGATCAAGACAGTGTGAAGGCGATGTCGTTTATGTACTTTTTGGGAAAACGGATTTTTTGTCTGGAGAGGTGCAAAGCACTCGGGAGCAGAACTTTGATTTGGAAGCACTTCTAATACAGCCTCTAGCGTTGGTTGTTTGTTTCTTGGGATCTGTCCTAAGACTGACTTCCCTTGCGAGTGGTTTAGACTGAAGAGCCTGTGGTGAAGTTCTTACTGTACCGACTGCTCATTTGCTGAGAGCACACTTATTCGTTTTTGGTTTACCTTTCTTGATGTCTGGTATCCTTGCGTGCTCTGTCATATAAGTGAGCCAAATTGGTCCTTGTTACAACCGGCAAACGGGTGTGTCACACACTGAAATCTACCATGAATTCAGGGCCCTGGTAGAGAGTAAATTGTGATCTGCCTGCCTGATCGCTAGACCATGAGATTTTTGCATTTGTTTCATGGCCACAACCGATTCACAGGAGTCGCCTCCACGTTTCACCTCTGCCGCACACATCTCGCCAACTGCAAGTTACGTTGCCACACAAAGCAAACAGGTTAATGTGCTGCCACTCTGGCATTGTCAGGGCAAACAAATCTCCATCGCCTCTTGCTCTCAGCTGCGCCTATATAGAGGAACTTCCGTAGATTTGATCAGTCAAAGTCTGCTCAGCGTCAGCTCAATTCAGATTGCATTATTCACATTTTTAGGGCCAGAGTTAAACGGTCCTTGCCAACCCAGCATCGTTTTACCATTGTAGTCTTAAACCACCTGTTAGTCGTTGATGATATTCAATCAATAACTTGCTTAGCGTAATTTATATCTGTTATTTTAGAAAAAATAAATGTTATTTGAACACTAAAATTATGGCAACATTCTCAGTCATTTATATAGTCCCCACTCGGGCTACCTTTCAATTGTATTTGACAATGTGGCACATTGTGATAATAAGTTTACGGAACTAAGACAAACCGAAAAATAGCTTGCTGTTTCCAGTAGTGGATACACTGTTTTGAAGCACAGTATGAATAAACATCATCTACTCTACAGTACATTTGCAAACAGAAATCAAAACAAGTCAAAGACTCTCAAATGTAAGGGTGCTGCGTTTCTATAAATACATATCTGCTATTATTTCAGAGAAGATACAAAACTGCTACACTATTCATTATACAGAGATAACCTTTATAAAACAACTATTAGTAAATATGTAAAATATGGCTGCATGCCACCCAAAGGATGCACTGTTTAAAATGTGTTTCTTTTGGAAAACATAAACTTCTAAAATTACTGAAAAACTATGGCTGCTGAACTCCGTTTGCTCATGCAACATATTTTAAGATGATTTTTCTTTGTGTTAACTGTTCTAGTAGATCTATATTTTTATCATGATTTATGCATGGAATGCAGCTAGTCTCTTGTGGATGGCACTTAGTCCGTGTGTAGTAAAATATATGTGGTTAGTTATTGTAGATATCTCTTAGTGGTTAAGTGTCAAGGCATTAGTGATTTTTTTATTTTATTTTATTTATTTATTTATTTATTTTTTGTAATGTACGTGGAAAGTTCTTCCTGTAAAATGCAGGGCAATTGGAACACTGTAGTTCGTGTATTCCAGTGCTTTCTGTTACTGCGGTGTTCGTATTTATCGACGTAAGTGATGTTCTAGATTGTTGTTTGTGGGAAACGATATATTAATTTTGGTGCTTCTATAAAAATTAACAATTCTTCTTGATTCCGTGGGGGCGCCAGGTTAATAATAGGAAATAAAAAATGTTGTTCACCGTCTTTTACGAGAGCCTGCAATCTATTTCTGTTGTCAGCCAGAAAGTCATGGAGAACGTATTGACCATAGTTCCCAGTCTGCAAGTCCACATTATTGTCTTTCCCACTATAAAATGTAAATGTTAAGATCTAATTGGTAGAAATATTTGATAAATTTTCACACACGCAACATAGTAATATGGCTGATAATAATAACAGTAATAATAATATCTCTATCATAAACAGCACTGTGAGCAGTTCAGAGGTGACCTCTGTGGCAAATTCCCAGAAATGGTCCTTCGCCATGACTTCTGATAGTCAAAGTTAATTGCTCGCCCCACAAGTGGCAAAATAATGTCACCACTGGCCACGCGGTTCTCTTAACATTAAGTACTGTAATCAGTACTATCTACTATTAATATAATACGTACTTAATCTAATAAAAATAGGGACTTCTTTGTTCCAAATTTAGTTTTTGGTAAATTACTTCAAAACTATTAGAAGTAGCTTAATTGGGTCATATAGTTACCGTTTGTATATCGAACTGAAACTTCGTACAGATTTTTGGCTTTCTACCTTTATTATTTAGCGCCACTTATTTTTATCTTAAAACGATGTATTTAGGGAAAGATATTCACGTGATCAGTCTGAGATTTTACAATTTAAATATTAATATATTGAAACATATGTTGACAAGTCCGGTAAAGCTACTTTAATTTTTCATTTCTTCCTTAGATTGTGGTGCAATACTTCTGTGCTACGCACAGAGGCGTTATAGTGACGTGTCACTAGTAGTAGTGAACTGGATTTAGCTTCGACACACTCAATCTCAATCAAATGACACAGCGCTTGTTTCGCCACAATGCCTAGATAGGGAATGCTTCAGTAAATATGTGTTGCGACATTTGTTACTTCGGTAGTGAATTTATTACTGATACTGGCCTGTATTTTGTTGGACAGTTGTCATTGTTCTTTGTGAATAATCACTATTTATTGCAAAAGCATTTTTCGTAACAATTACTTGTGTTAATGCTTTGGATTTTAAATATAACTTGATACCACCACCAGTTCCTGAAAGAAAAAGGGTCTCAGCAGTCAGACAAACACATAGATGGGCAACGAAGTTATTCTATAAAGGTTCCGTCTTTACCGCTTTGCCCTAAAACTGATGTATAATACCCGTGCTAGCAATCAGGTGTGAACAATTGAAATACTTAGATGTGCAATGATTTGACGGTAACTACGTATCAATTATCCTCTCACTCTCTGTGGATTCATGTACCATATTCAGCAATGACAGGCAAAAAAGGCTTCATTCCACTTGCTCGCTCAATCTGGCGCCGTCCAGGGACCCTGAGTGACATATCAGAGAAAATTAAATCCAGAACGCCCGGCTATGCTTCCCGTCGCAGAACCTGTTAAAGGCCAGCAAATGACTTCTAGTCTCTCACAGGGCGCTAAATCTCGCATATCCGAGCGGACAGCAGCACGGTCCCCACACTGCGAACAGCAAATAGGGAAACACAGTGGACAATGGCCGTCCGGATGCTTTCCGGGTGAGGTTGTCTGCTGTCTGCAGCAGACATTGCTCCCTCCCCCCCACCCCCAACACCACTCAATCGCCTGCCTAGCCGTACCTGCCGCCACTGAGGGACCCCGCAGCCCGCCGTGTGGACGAGGTGTGAGAAGCGATTTCAGGCTGTCGGTAACCGACCTACAGTTGTTTTAAGGACGATTTGGCGGCACCGCAAAAAAAAATGTTGTCGCCTGCTATCGACACCGTTATTAAGGGCGAGCGCTGAGTTGGCACTGGGAGCAGGGGCGATGTGTGGAGAGGGAGTGGGCGGTGGCAGGAGAGGGGACATTCGAATCTGATCCGTCTGTCAGCAGCAGATACGGGTCTGCGATCGTTAACGCCCATCTGTGCTCGCAGTGGAGTGCGAATGTTTTTCTGCTGCGGAGAGTTCCCGCTCTGGTATGCCCGTGTAGCTTCAACAGTGTCCATTGCGCTATTATTTCACAATATTGTCCTATTCTGGTGCTTGAAAAGGCGAATTTCACCTGACTCTCACGCTACAGCTGGGGACATAGCACACCTGCACGAGCATCCACATATAAACTTCGCAAGCCACTGCACAGTGCTTGGAGGAGAGTACTTCGTAAAAATATTATCCGTCTCCTGAGCACTGCACAGGGGAAAATTGCTACTTTTCGAAGTTTGAAAAGAATGTTCTCTGCTATTTTGAGGAACGTCATTCCACAGTCTCTTTCTAATGAGAGAAAATACAGTGGATTCTGTGATCCTGTGTTATGCAGTGGTACACATAGGATTTTACTTTGTTGAGAACGAATGTGTGTTCTATGCTCTTCAGATAGCAATGTAAGAGCCGGAGATAACTAAGAGAGTGTAATGAGTGAGAAAGACGATAGAGAAAGGACAGGATGTGACAATCTCTACGCATGTAGGCATGTAGCAATGATAACAGTTCGTACTCGGGGGTGATACGGTCGAAATAGCAAACGTCTTAAACGTATCCCACACAAGCTTTAATTACGTCTAAATATTTCTTTCAGATGAGAATAACATGTTGTGTTCTGTTTGCTAGAATTCAGTCCAAGCATCCAGCTGGCCTGATATTTCGTATACGCGTATTTGGTTCACTAAGAGCCAGGGTGGACTGTATCGAACACCTTCGTTAGATGTGTGATGTTATTTACGTTTGGTAAGATTAGCACTGTAACAATACTTCATTACTGGTGGCACTAGCGTATAATGAGAAAATTGCTCTACATATGCACCAAATTTTCTCAGAACTCTTCCACCAATTCTAAGTATCCAAATGGGCATCCTTTATACGAACATTACATGTTTCCACTTCAAATCCCTTCGTAGCATTGCCCCTAAATGGTTATTCGACGTGGTGTACTCGAAGTGTTCACCACTAATCGTGTAACCACAATGATATATATTTCCATACCTCAGCAAAGTAGCAACACATTTGATTCTGAATATTTTTCTGCTTGTTTTTGTAGTCATGAGACCAGCTGATAAATAGCCCTGGTATATCAAGACATTGTGCATAATTTAAGGATTGAAAAACAAAAGTAGTTCATTAATTCAAAAGGGTAAAATTACTATTCGGTACACAAACCAAAAATTTGTCAACACCTTATAGATTCATGAAAGACCTTTTAGACCAATGTTTACAAGGGACACAATTAAGCTTTGCCTTATGTCTTCAGAACTGCTAAAGACACCGAATGAAATTTGTTGGCAAAGTAAACTGCACCTGTATAGTATTGTATGTTAACCGGGGACCTAGAAACGACGGAGAGGCTCGGTCCCCGCCGCAGCCGTAGTGGTCCACAACCCCACGACGACTACCGCAGTCCACTTCACCTCTCGGCCCCCGGTGGACCCCTACCCCCCCACCCCACCCCCACACCCCCACCGGGGAACGTCTCACACAAGATGAGTGTAGCCCCTATGTTTGCGTGGTAGAGTAATGGTGGTGAACTCGTACGTGGAGAACTTGTTTGCGCAGCAATCGCCGACATAGTTATACTGAGGCGGAATTAGGGTCACCAGCCCGCATTCGCAACGGCAGATGGGAAACCGCCTAAAAACCATGCACAGACTGGCCGATTCACCGGACCTCGACACAAATCCGTCGGGCGGATTCGTGCCGGGGCCGGCGATCCTTCCCGCACGGAATGCCGTGCTTTGGACCGCACGGCCAACCGGGCGGGCAAACTGCCCTTAGGAGAAATCATTTTTACTTATTTTAAACTTTCGTAATTTATCTGCCTACGCAATTACTGAAAAATATATGTACAATTATCGACGGAACTTTGGAAGTAGATGGATGAATGTGTGACGCTGCGGCGTAGTTTCACTCTGCAGCCGACAACGGTAATAATCAGGGGACATGTCGATACCATGGATACTATGCATCAATTACTTGCGGATTTCATTCCGAGTACTCAGTTGGACAGTAACTGCTCCCAGACAGTAGCGCGAACGATATCTGCGAAAGTCAGCATTTAACAGAGGTGTAGCTGGGCTCAAAGAAACGACTTGGAGTAATCGGATAATCGCTCAACATTTGAACAGGAGCGATGCCACTATTTGACGATGTTGGAAGGAGTGGGTGAACCACTACCGAACACAGAATCAAGAAGAAAACGGTGGACCTAGGGAGACGGCAGAACGTGAGACCCGAGAAATCGTCAGAGGGGCATTCAGAGCCCCGGATTCGTTGCGGAAGGACAGTTAATAGGCGGGTCACAGGAGCGGGGTTGACCTCACGGCATCCCTTGCGCTGACTACCAATGACAATTACACACTGTCGGGCCCATTTCCAGTTGTGTCGTACACATTCGGCCTCAAATGTCATTAACTGGAGTATATTACTTGTCTTTAGTGACATCCGATGGAGATGAGCCGCGATCACTAGCGAAGACGTGTCTGATGACGCCCAGCAGAGTGCTGGGATACCAAGCTTTCACCCGTCACACGGCCCAATAACCAGGAGTGGTGGTCGGGGGAGCCATTTCACTTCTGAGCCAGACCACTTTGGTTGTCATTCGCCGCACTCTTACAGCACAGCAATATGTCGACAATATTCTACGCACCGACTCCAGCGCTTCACGGCAAGCCAGCCTAGGCTTACGTCTGAGCAAGATAATGCTCGCCTGCAGACGTCGAGAGGTTTCACTGCTCATCTTCGTGCTTGTCAAATCCTACCTTGGACATCAAGATCGCGGTATTCTCCCCAGTTTGGAACCTTTCGAGCAATATGCGCAGGCTTCTGAAACCAGCTCGGGATTTTGATGATCACATGCACCAATTGGACGGAATTTGGAACGATTCCCTTCAGGAGGACTTCCAACAACTCTATCAATCAATGTCGACCTGAATAACTGCATGCAAAAGGAACAGAGACGGACCAACATCTTACTGAGTTGCTCAGTTCGTGAAGTTGTTTCTATTGAATAAATCACCCCATTTTTCTAAATTTGTAATAATTTATTATCACATCTACCGATTTACGTCCCGTTCTGATAATTATTTTGTGGTGCATCGTTTTTTACATCTCTCATACAGTTACAAGTTCTGGGGCACGTGAAATGAAAATCATGAAATGTAACTTGTAGTTAAAAACCATTAGAAGAATTATGATAGTTCGTCGGTAGTGGAAGCCTTGTGTGTGATCAGACAAACAAAGAATACTATCAATGACAATCACATTCCGCTAAATACCAGAACATCTAGTTGTAGGCATAGAAATAGAAGAGCCCCAAGCAACTAATAAGAAAACCTAATTTTGAGCCCATTAGCTTTAACACATGGGCATATTTACCAGTAAAACAACGTCAGTTCACTCACAGGTACCATCATCACTGGACAGCAACAAACCCATAGCCACATAGTTTGACATGCTGGTTGCCCAACTCACATTCAATAATCAGAATATGACATCCAAAATGATCTACACCATCTGCCATTACGCAGTTACATATAATGCACTTCACTGTTAAAAATTTGAAAATACTCAGTAGGAAAGCGGCTGTACAGCAAGGATATCCCCTTATTTTGGTAATCATCAATTTGACTTGCAAAAAATTCAGTCATGTGGGTGAGCATCTAAATCCCATCTTCCTTTTGTAAGGTCATAATAGTGAACAATATCAGATAGCATAATGCTTGGAAAACACCAGTCAACAAAACAACATCCGAAAGCCTACTTTCACCAGCAGCTGGTAATTAACAGTATCCAAAAAGCTGAAGAAGTGTCACTTAGTATCTGTGTCTTACGAGATCGAATTCAGAGATTGATTTCCGATACAGCATGAGTGGTTGTGTATCGTCAAGCGATGCCAGAGGCTTCGACAAGATGGCGCCCATGGAACGTGGTAAGCACTGGTGTCTTAGTACATACAATGATTGAGTATAATTCTAACAAAATCCGAAAGAATGAGATTGATAAGCAGTTATATCACTAAATACAAGAACTTAGCTTTACAGACAACTTCATAGCGCCACAGGGATACTCAAACCTACAAGTAAAAGATTTAGAAACGGTAGAAACGAAGTGACAAAAGTCATGGGATACCTCCTAATATCGTGTCGGACTTACTTTTGCCAGGAACAGTGCAGTCACTCGAAGTGGAATGAACTCGACACCTCATTGGAAGCCCCTGCAGAAGTACTAAGTTATGCTGCCTCCATAGGAGTCCGCGATTGTGAAAGAGTTCTTGGTGCAAGATTTTATGCAGGATCTGACCACCATATTATGTCCCATAAATACTGAATGGGATTCTTGCCGGGTCGTCTGTATGGCCAGATCATTCGCTCGAATTGTCCAGTATGTTCTTCAAACCATTTGCGAACAAGTTTGGCAGGGAGCATCGTTGGCCATAAAAATTCCATCGTTGTTGGGAACGCGAAGTCCATGAATTGCTGCAAATGGTATCCAGGTAGCCGACCACAACAATTTCCTGTCATTGATCGGTTCATTTGGACTGGGTAAACTAGTCCAGTCCATGCAAACAATTCATTATGGAGCCACCATCAGCCTTCACAGTGCCTAGTTGACAACTTGGTTCCATGGCTTCGTGGGGTCTGCGCCACGTTCGATCCCCACCATTAGCTCTCACCAACTGAAGTTTGAACTCACCTGACCAGACCATCCTTTGCAATCGTCCAGGGTCCAACCGATATGGTCACGAGCCCAGGAGTGGAGTAGCAGGCGATGACGTGCTGTTACCATAAGCAGTCGCGTATGTGGTCGGCTGCCAAATGTAGCCGCACTATCCTGACGGATTCGTTCTTCGTAAGTCCCACATTGAAATCTGCGGTAATTTCACGCAGTGTTGCTTGTCTCTTACCACCGACAACTCTATGTAAACGTCGCTGCTATCGATCGTTAAATGAATGCCTCCGGCCACTGTGCTATCCGTAGTGAGAAGGTGTAATGGAATGTGATATTCTTGGCACTCTTGAGACAGTGGATCTCGGAATGCTGACTACCCTAACGATATCGCATGCATCTAGCTCCAGCTAAAATTACGCGTTCAAAGTCTGTTAACCCCAGTTATGCGGCTATAATCACACCGGAAGGTTAAAAATGGTTCAAATGACTCTGAGCACTATGCGACTTAACTGCTGAGGTCATCAGTCCCCTAGAACTTAGAACTACTTATACCTAACTAACCTAAGGACATCACACACATCCATGCCCAAGGCAGGTTTCGAACCTGCGGCCGTAGCGGTCGCGCGGTTCCAGACTGCAGCGCTTAGAACCGCTCGGCCACTCCGGCCGACACACCGGAAGCCTTTTCACACGAATTACTTAAGCACAAATAACCACTTCGCCAACGCACTGCCCTTTTATACCTTGTGTAAGCGATACTACCGTGATCTGCCCATGTGCATATAACCATCCCACGACTTCCACCACCTCAGTGTACGACAAGTATAGGAAACGTCTTTTACTTACCTCTTTGTTTTAGAATAAGTAGAAGTCATGTTGTACGTCACGAGAATGTAACAGTTTTTAATTTACATTACGACGAGGCGGAAAACAATGGTCGATGCTATAGCCAGCTTCCATTCAACTAAGCATCGGCAACGTGTCAGCTTCCATTTTACTTTGCGTAAAGTGTTCACGTTGACGTCGCAAGCAAAGGCCGAAGAGATAGGGAAACTATTTGAGCATTTTGAGCTGATAATTCTGTACATAAATGGAAATGATAATCTAATAGCCATGGGCTTGATAGTAGAAATGAGAGGCGAGAAAGACTAACCGAGTTCTGCTATCAGTTTGAGCTAGTAATAGCGAATTGCTCAATAATCGCAAGACGACGAGGTATGCTTGGAAAAGGCACGGACATAAGGGAAAGTAACGGCCAGATACCATCATGGTCAGGCAGAGATTCCGAAATCTCAGCACAGATACATATTCAGGTCACAATTTAGTAACAATGGAGAGTACACTGTAGTCTAAGAGTCTTGAACGGAAGAAGTGGGATACAGATGCTATGAAGTGAAGAGGTACGTTTCAAGTTCTCTGAGGATATAGATGCTATTATAGGGAATAGCTCAGTAGGCAGTTCAGTTGAAGACGTATGGACAGTTCGAGAAGGGATTATCACAGGTGATGCAAACGAAAACGGACGTAGAAAGAAGGTAAATGCGAAGTAACGGTGGGTAACAGAAGACATATTTCAGTTGGTCGATGAAAGAATGAAATTAAAAAATGTTCAGGGAAACTCAGTAATCGAGATATGTATGTCAGGTAGAAACGAAATAAACAGGAAGTGCAAGGCTGACTAGATGAAATGGGTGAACAATGTGAAGAAATCGAAAAAGAAATAATTGCCAAAGGACTGACTCACCATATAAAGAAGTCAAAACAACCTTTGGTGACATTAAAAGCAAATGTTCTAACATTAAGAGCGAAATGGAAATTCCACTGTTAAATGCAAAGGAGAGAGCGGAGACGTGCGTACAGTACACTGAAGACCTCTACGAAGGGAGGGTCTTGTTTGATGACGTGATCGAAGAAGAATCACTGGTAATTAGGGAAAAGATAGGGAATCCATTAATAAAATCAAAATTTAAAACAGCTTAGTAAGACTTAAGATCAAATAAGGCAGAGGGAGTAGATAATATTCCATCGGAATTTCTAAAATCATTGGGGCCAATGGCAACAAAGCGACTATTCACGCTGGTGTAGCCTGTGGGCGGTGTACAGTCATACTATTCGAGGAAAAATCATCCACACAATTCCGAAGACTGCAAGAGCGGACAAGTGGAAGAATTATCTGACAATCTGCTTAACAACTTATACATTGAAGTTGCTAATGAGAATAATATACAAGACAGTGGAAAAGAAAAATGGTGATACGTTACATGATAATTATTTTGGCCTTATAAAAGGTAACGTCAGCAGAGAGGTCTGACGTTGTGATTGATAATGGAAGCAAGACTGAAGAAAAATCAGGACATGTTCATAGGATCTGTCGACCTGGAAAAAAAGTTCTATAGTGTGAGATGGAGCAAGCAAGATGTTCGAAATTCTGAGAAAAGTAGGAGTAAAATATAGGAAAAGGTGGGTACTATACAATATGCACAAGAATTAAGAGAGAACAATTAGATTAGAGGACCAAGAAGGAAGTGCTCGGATTAAGAAGGATTAACGACAAGGATGTAATCTTTCGCCCTACTGTTTGATCTATACATTGCTGAAGCAATGATGGATATAAAAGAAAGATCAAGAGTCCAATTAAAATTCAAGTTCAAATGATATCAGTGATAACATTCGCCGAAGACATTGCTATCCTCAGTGAAAATGAAGATGTATTACAGATCTATTGAATGGAATGTTCTGATGAGTCCGGAATATGGACTGAAAGTAAACTGAAAGAAGACAGAAGTAATGACAAACATCAGATACGAGAACAGTGAGAAACTGAACCTCATATTTTGTGATCGCGAAGAAGATGAAGGAATTCTGCTGCCTACGCAGCAAAATAAACCATGATGCGCGGACCAAGGAAGACATAAAAACAGACAAGCACTGCAAAGAGAGCATTCCTGGCGAAGAGAAGTCTACTGGTACGAAGCATATGTCTTTATTTGAGAAATAAATTTCTGAGAATGAACTGCTGGAACAGAGCATTGTGTGGTAGTGAAACATGGACTGTGGGAATACATTCAGCAACTAACTCAAGACGTAGGTTGCAAGCACACAGAAAGAAAAAAAGAGGAAGGGAAAGAGAGAGAGAGAAGCCCATTGTTCAACACCTACTAAAGGAGTGATCCCGAAGTATCAGTGCCAATCTAAACTCGCCACGTGAAGCGAGCTTCACTACAATAAGTAAACTGGAATGATCTCACCCGATCTTTTATACGTCGTAGTAACTCCATAACAGTATTGATCTCCAACAGACAACAACAGTCTTCTCTCCACAGGCAACCCCACCAACAAGCACCCAACCAACATTGAACAGCGCACAAACACGAGTGTAAAGTAATAATGGCGGGCACACTTTGAGAAAAGAACAGTTACAGGAGTTGCAAGCAATACAATATTGGCATTGCTTGCAACCTACGTCTTGAGTTAGTTGCTGAATATTGGCATTGGTGTTACGCCACTAGTAACGAAGCAAAGAGCTCGCTAAGGTGCTCCTATCCATTAATCGAATCAGATTACGGCAGACTTGTGTAATGTTTGACGAATATAGATATCACAATCTACTAGAAGAAAACTTCATGGGAGGGAATGAAAGTTAAGCGTGAAGAGGCAACTTTCAGCATTACCCATTACTCATGTTTCATAGCAAATTGACTCTTCTGTCTTTCGTACAGAGGGCACTTTGTATCTCTTTTCATCAAACTGTACCAACATACCGTAAGAAACGGAAAATGGTACTCATTTTCGTAAACAAATATAAAAAAATGTCTAGTAAACATGGACGCTCAAATGCATACCTTAAGAGGCATGACCTCTTTATCTTCGATAAAGTGAAACACTTGTCTTTTACTAGGAGGTCTTTGGTTTCCATATTTTGGGAGGAGGTATTATGAACGAAAACAGCCAAAACAAGAAAAACATATCCAGTAGCCGTATGCTCTAAAATGCTTCTCTTAAGAGTAGTGAGCACTTGCTGAGTAGAAGAGATGTGTTGCACAAAAGCGAAAACGTATAAGTGGTTCTGGTTCTTAAGGTATGCACTTCATAGCCGGTGTTTAGTGGACACCTTCTTTTGTGCATACTACCGCCCCTCAAAATATGGAAGCCAAAGAGCTTTCAATAGGAGAGACGTGTCGCACAGTACCGAGGATGAATGACAGCTGCGATGATTTTGATTTTAGCATCCAGGTTTATTAGGTTTCTTTTCGTGTTTCGATATGTACTACCACCTCCGAAAATTTGTCAATGGGTTTGTCGTTCACCCCGTTTATATCAATAGACGACAAAGTTCCAGGAACTACAAAATATTCGTGAGTGACCATCCAGAGCGATGTAGAGTGGAGTGATCAGATACAGTTGAACGAAAACCAGACGCCAGTATGAGTTGTTAAGGAAATGTTATTCAACTACCAGGAAAAGGATCTTACTTACTATCGTTCTATCGACTCTTGAATATTTCTTTCACTCCAAGGATTTTATTAAGTTGAATTAACAGAATAGAGACAGAAGGCTCAAGAAAATTGGAACATTTCTGCACGGTTTCGCTTTGTATGTTTTAGAGTGCCATGGTAATGCTCCACAAATTCCAGTGGCAGACGGAACAAGAGATGAGTTATAATGGAAGAGTTCTTACGTAACGTGAAGTATCGGGCAGCATATTACTTCCACCAACATACGTCTCACGAAATGACCACAGATAAGAAAGCAGAAAATTTAGAGTTACGCGGAGCCTTTCCGACAATCACTCTCCCCATGCATCTTTCGCTAATGGCAGAGGAAAAGGGAAAAATGGTAGTAGATCTAAATTTACTTACTGCCACACGCCGTAACGTGCATTGTGGAGTCATGGATTGCTCGACGTACGAGGGGTGACCGTGCTGGAAAGTATTCGATCCTTAGTGCTTAATCGATTTCTGGAAACTGGGCTTCAATTTTTTCATAAGCTCTGGAAATATCCTAGCTTAATGGCTTTTACGCCTCATTCGGATATTTAAGATTATAAATAATTCACATTTAGAAGAATATTGGAAATTTTCGGCGCTATGTGAATGAAGTATTGTGACTCATAATTTGACACACATTCATTTTTCTTGCCAGTGTAATAGGGACACCACTGTGTTGGATACCCCACGAATCAGACTTTTCCACTTCTTTGATAGAATACCTGATACTAAAAGTTTTCCATATACCAGGGAAGCACGTATTAGTGATTGCAGAGTCATTAGTTTTGTCTACCTCTCAGCACCTTAAAGAGAACTTAAAATTGTAACCAATGTTATGTATCAGCATCTAAAACATTTTACATTTCGGTATCAAAAAGAAAAGAAAAGTACTTGATTAGCATTTAATTCCCTTTTGTTGATACAGAGTAAGATTAATGCGTAAAGCGAGTTGCAAATAACTGTTGCCAGTAACATTAATTTACGCAAGGCAACAGCCGTTATCTCTAAAAAAAATGAAACCAATTTGTTGTTAGCTATTTTGTGGTCGTTACTTTGCAGCCAGAGCGCCTGGCGGTAAATTCGAGATTCCCCTCCACTCCGTTGATAAATTTCGCCAATTTCGCTTGTGAGAGGAGTGACGTGAAATCGATAGCCGTGGTTCACCGATACCCGGCTGCTTGCACAGTGCGCTCCGGATACCAGCTGCCGGCTTCTGGTGGGGTAATCAGGCATTTAAATTGGTACGCTCAGTCTCTGAACATACCACACGGCTGGTAAGCGATGATACAGTAGATTTTACCACCGCACGCACAGATAAACTTTTAATTGCCATTTACTTCCATTGAGATGGGACAGTTACGAAAATGTTTGCTCTTAGGAAAGTTACAGTATATCTAACACTAACCGTTTCTGCAGTGCCCTACTGCTCGTGTAACACATTATTTCACCTATTTCTACCATCGATGTGACAAATTTATATATATATATATATATATATATATATATATATATATATATATATATATATATATATATATATATGTGTGTGTGTGTGTGTGTGTGTGTGTGTGTGTTTGTCTTAGTTGGACATATCTGACAGAACGAACACCCTACTCTATCGTCATTCAGCAGCAGTGAATATCGAAATTCAGGGAACTTTTTCGTCGGTGACCACATTATGGAAATGAAACTAAGCAACGATGAGAGCTGAAAACTTGTGACGGGTCGGGGTTCGCACCCGGATGCCCAGTTCCTCTACAACAGTTTCCTTAACCGTGTCGGCCATCCGGACACGCTGTTTGGCCGCCCGCGTTCCCAACTAGTCACACGCCAATGCTGCGTGCCTCGAAAGGAAACGAAATCTGGTGTGCATCCGTAGTGAAGGAACGATATTCGCCTTTCACGCCAACAGAAATATTGCATTCACTGCGGGAAAAAGAAATTAGTACAACCTCTTAGATGTTTCCAGTTTACTCAATATTTCTTGTTGCAACAGTGAATACGGAGAACATGAAATTATTACCTTTACAGGTCAATAGGCCGAGTGGTCGGTGCTAGCCGCTTCAGTGAGGAACCGCGCTGCTGCTACGGTCGCAGGTTCGAATCCTGCCTCGGGCATGGTAGTGTGTGACGTCCTTAGGTTAGTTAGGTTTAAGTAGTTCTAAGTTCTATGGGACTGATGACTTCAAATGTTAAGTCCCATAGTGCTCAGAGCCATTTTTTTTTGTTAGGTCTCATAGTGCTTAGAGCCATTTGAACCATTTGAACAGACCAGTATCACAAGCGGTTCTGCGGCACCAGGTACCGAACCATGCTGAAGTATAGCCGTATTAATACGTGGTGTAGCCTCCATGGATGGCTATGCAGGTGCTAACTCTGGCATCCAGGAGATCGTACATGTAGCGAATACTGTCCTGGGATATGGTATTCCACGCCTGCTCGATCTGTTCGAATAGTTTTGTAAGAGCTGTTGGTTAAATAGTCTGATGAGTGACTTCTCGTCCCATCATATCCCACACGTGCTTGATTGAAGTCCGGAGGTCGTGCTGTTTAGGAAAGGGGCTATACGACTTCCCGAGCACGATGATTTTCACTGGCAGTGTATGGGGGATCCTTATCCGTTGGAACAACACACCACCTCCTACTGCAAGAACGGCAAAAGAGAGCGTCTAACAACATTCTGCACGTACCGAACGCTGGTTAGCGTCTGTACCAGAAACACCAAACGTGAACGACAGTTGTAGCTTATCGCAGCCCACACCACATGACCTGGGATGTGGCTAGTGTGAATTGGACGAATGCCTTCTACGAGACAGCACTCACCAGGTCTGCGTCGTATGCGCAAACGACTATCACCTGGGTACAGGCAGAATCTGCTTTCATCCCTGAAGACCACTGCGCATCATTCCTTCTTCCAAGTGATCCTCTGAGGACAACAGTTGAGCCGTGCACGTCGGTGTTGTGGCGTAAGTGGAACACGGACTAGCGGTGTGCGTGCCCGTAGCCCATTGCTAATAAAAGGCTCGTAACAGTTGGTGCTGACGCGACTGGGCTCACAAGCCATCTTATCCGTGCTGTGGCAGCTGCACGATCTGCCCCCCTGCACTTACAGTACGACGATCCTGGCGGGCATCTGTGCTACGTGAACATCCAGAACCTCGTCTACAGGTTTGGGAATGTTCACGTCATCGCCGACACCATATTCGTTGCCCAACGGACACCGTACGTCCTACTAGTGTGACAGTTCTCTGAAAGGACCACCCCCCAACTCGGAAGGCTACAATTTGACCTCTTTCAAACTCGCTCACTGGGATATAAGAAGTACGGGTGCGTCTCTATGAATGGTTGCCTGCTTTCTTCACACGTCTGCACCTCGCTGAGCCTTCTGGCTATGAGCATTCCCTGTTAAAACATAGGCACAGATGGCGGTCTGGTAGCTGTGGAACTACGCTATCTGTTGGCGGAAGACGTTGAAACCCTTACTAGTGCATCAGTGCATCTACAGTCACCCAGGCTCCATATGCCGGCATCACATCAAAATTGACATCATGTTTCCAGGAGAACTAAGTTTGTTTCGGACAGTGTATTTATGAGTCTGATGTATATTCTGTCGAACAGAGAAGTAGAGCATCCAGGTTTGAATTCCGTTCCGGCAAATATTTTCTACTCGCATTATTGATTACTTTCAGTCCCCAACGTCGAAAAACTTTCTCTGGATATTGATATCCACGGCCGCTGTATCAAAATAGTGTGTGGTCTAACAGACATCACAAAGATATATATATGTAATTCTCTATAGGCTCTGACAGCCAAACAGGATTCTTTCATTGCGGAAGCACACTGTCTCGTTTCCTCTCGCAGGAATACAGGTCGTGCTGACAGCAATGGGTACATGGAAAGGAACGGTGCTCTGGCGTACGAGTTGGGAATTTGGGTTGGCGTGAAGCGTGTCCGGACGGCCGAAGCGGTTCAGGCAACCGTTCTACAGATGCGAAGCATATGGCTTCAAGTCCCGGTCCGGAACAAATTTTCAGTTCAAATAACTAATTAGCTTCTATGTCCTAATGCGGTCGCCGGGGAAATATTTCCCTGAGTATTAAATACATTCATAACTTCGTGGCAGTTCCTATGCGTTCTGTTGTTCTGTCGGAAGAGCTGCGATATAGGAAGCAAGCGTATCTTGTTTATCTTTTTGTGGTTAAAGTCCTTTCTTTTGTATCGTATCGTTCCTGCCAGGCTGTTGGTGATTTTAAAATCATTGCTGATTTAAATACTTGGTGAATATTAACCGAATACGTTTGTTCCCAAAACTGTATCTTAATGTGGGAGGAAGTAGCGGTGTCTACGCAACATTTAATATTATTGCTTTTGTATGCCCCACGAAGCAAAGACATTGCCGAGGTAGGGTCGCTTGTGTGGCCCAGTTGTAGAGATAACTGTTCCGTAAGTGCAACCACAACGGAGAGTGGTCTGAGGAAAGGTCAGACACTCATGTGGTTTCTGAACAGCCATAACAAAAATTCTAACCACAGTTTATAGCTATGAACTGTAGATTGAAGTAGAAGTGGCAGAAAGGCAGGAAACGGGGTACATGGGATCTGGATACGCCGAAAGAACCAGGGGCTTTTGAGAGCTTCAGAGGGAGCACTAGACAATATTGACGAAAACATGCAAAAGGAACACAGTAGATGAGGAATAGGTAAGTTTCAGAAATGAAGTAGTGACGGCAGCAGAGGAGAAAACATGAAAATGCAGCTAATAAACGGGGCGAAAGGGAATACACAAGCCTCAAAAATGAGACTGACAGAAAGTGGAAAATGGCTAAGAAAATGGCTAACCAGAAATGGATAGAGGGCAGATTTAAGTCTATAGTAGAACGTATAATTAGGCGAACGAAAGAGACTGCCTATAGAAAAATTAAAAATGCCTTTGGAGGAAAGAGAAGCAGCCCTGCGAATATAAGAATCTCATATGGACAACCAGTGCTGAGCAAAGTGGGGACAGATGAAATTTGATAAGGTGATATGGAGGGGCTGTATGAAGCAAATGAGTTTGATGACAATATTGTTGAAAGGAAAGAAGAAGTAAATGGAGATGAGAAGAATTTCATCGAATACTGACAGACGTGAGCTGAAACAATACCCCTGGAGTAGACGCCATAATCTAAGAACTGCTGTCATCCTTGGGAGAGCTAGCCAAGATAAAACTGTCCAACATGGTGTGCAAGATATTGGCATATGAGACAAGAAAATACTTTAAGAAAACAGTTATCCATAGGTTGAATATTACTGAACTATCAGTTTAATAAATCACGGTTTCAAAAAACTGACACGAATTATTTACAGAAGAACGAAGAAATTTGTAGAAGCCGATCACGGCGAAGCTCAGTTTGGATTCCGGAGAAATATTGGAGGAAGAGAGACAACACTGGCTCTACGATTCACCCTAGAAGATAGCTTAAGAAGAAGGTAACCTATTTTTGTGCCTACTGTAGACTTGGAGAAGGGTTCTGACCATGTCGACGCGAATACATGAATATATGACGGGACTACGAGTAAAATACAGGGAATGAATGGTTATAGGCAACGTGAACGGAAACCAATCACCAGTTATAAGAGTCGAAGGGCATGCAAGAGAAGCACGGTTTGAGAAGCGAGTAAGACAGTGATGTAGCCCATTCCTCATGTTTTCCAATATGTAAACTGAGATGAAAGATGAACATTAACCGGCCGGAGTGGCCGTGCGGTTCTAGGCGCTACAGTCTGGAACCGAGCCACCGCTACGGTCGCAGGTTCGAATCCTGCCTCTGGCATGGATGTGTGTGATGTCCTTAGGTTAGTTAGGTTTAATTAGTTCTAAGTTCTAGGTGACTGATGCCCTCAGAAGTTAAGTCGCATAGTGCTCAGAGCCATTTGAACCATTTTTGATGAACATTAACAAAGGCGAAACAAAAGTAATAGACTGTAATCGAATTAATCAGGCGGTGTTGGGGGAATTAGACAAAGGAAAGGTTTCCAGAAGAAGAGCGTTAACATCTAATAAGTCTCTTCTCACGATGTTCTAGTGGTGTCTGCTATGGAAAAGAAACATGTACGATAAGCGCTTCAGACAAGAGGGGAATGGAAGCTTTTAAAATATGATGCTCAAGATTAGATGGATAGATCGCCTAACTAATGAGGAGGTACTGAACAGAATTGTGAGGAAAAGAAATTTATGGTACCACTTGACCAAAACAACGAATTGGTTGATAGGGCAAGTTCAGAGACACAAGGAATCGTTAATTCAGGACTGGAGTGCGTGTCGAGAATATGGGGGGGGGGGGGGGGGGGGGGGCGGGTCACGGTGGGTGGAAAGTGGGGCGGGAATTGCGAAGGGACACGAAGAGATTAGTTCGTAAGAAGGTTCAAATTGATATGCGTTGTGGTAGTAATTCGGAGATAAAGAGGCTTGCACAACATACGTAGCGTTGCAGCTACATCAAACCAGTGTTCAGACTGAAGGCCAAAATAACAACACATGTTCGATTATTTTTTTCTTGGATTCGGCACGTAACTGCTACTAAGCGTAGAGCAATGTTTTCGTTCTGAAACAAAGGACAGTACTAAAAGACGGTGGAAGTAACAGTCTCGGTAAACTGTAGAGCTGTCTGTGGAGGTTGACAATACAAAAGGACGTACAAAAAATTGTATTGGGGAATGCTTCAGTACCAAAGGTTGAACGGATTCTGACTCTAGTTTAGATGGCTGGAGTAATTACGGCGCTTACATTTGTAATGACCGAAACGGCTAGTTCATGAGGAGTGGTCAGCGGTCTTCAGAGTTGCTGTTTGCGCTTAATCAATTTGTCTTAGTATCAAAACTGCTTATTGAAGCCCCTGCTACGTATTGTTGTGTCATACATAGTACTTCTTTCATAATTTTACGAGAGTAAAGAAGGCAGGTTTGTGTGCACTTGTCTCACATATGTTTTGCTGAGTTTTACGCTGTCACAAACAGAAGTGTTGAAACAACACTCTCTGTGACCTACTAACTGTACTGAAATGTGTATACCTAGCGGCTGGCTCGAGTGGATACTTCCGCGTGCTTTATCAATGTCCGACTAGTGACTGTAGGGACTTAGAAAAATTTTCTCTCTGCGTGTAACGGAAGTATTATCAGGGTAGTGGGCCCACTAAAGCTTGGAACGGGCTGATGTGATCTCCAAAGAATTCTTCGTGATGTTGCTAACGATGAAGATTATGGTGGCCGATGGACAGGTACTCCCAGACGATGGGACCGAAGGGCAGAAGTGCTGGCTTTCAGAATGGTTATGTCCTTTCTCCTGACTGGTCCTTCTCTGGAACTATTTTTACAGTGCAGATAGCAAAGAGAATTCCTTAATACTGTGACTAATAAGTACAGCTCAAATTGCTCTTGAAGTAGTACTTTCTGAACACTGGGAACGCCCCAAAGCCAAACCTGTTCCCTTGGGGAAGTCTCTACTTTGCCAATTGATTTTAGCACTACAGCGGCTTCATACACAGTAGCTAATTTGCGTGAAACTACTGTTGGACATGAGAACCAGATATGACAATCTGCTGTTTTGAAATCTTACAAATTCAAAAGTGATACTGTGTTGGTAGTCTCTTGGAGGCCGCATCAAACATTGACTCAATTCATAAGCAAGGTGTTTTCTTTCCTCTTCATGCAATACCACATTACCTGGCGAAGTGGTACTGTGAAAAGACAGCAAACGTGCATTTATGAGAATGAGGATTCGAACCCAGGCCGGTAACGTTAACTTTGATTGCAGTTTCCTCAAAGGAATTGTGATATTGCTCTGAGAATCAAAACCCCGAGTCCCTTCATTGGAAAATACTAGTTTTCGCTACGTTTCTCATGATCTTGATGTGACCAGCATGTGACTATCTAATCAGGATAGCCGATAGTAGGAGTAACAGGCGAAATCAGTTATTGATTTTCTAAATATCGTCCAGAATTTTTTCTACCTAAAATCAAACCACTTTACACGAGGTAGAACAGAGGAGAAACGAAGCGTTTGAGATGCGGTGCTACGGAAGAATGTTGAAAAATAGGAGGACTGATAAGGTAAGGAATGAGGAGGTTCTCCGTAGAAAGGCGAAAAAGGAACTTATGGAAATCACTGACAAGCAGAAAGGAAAGACGACAGAACATGTCTTATTACATACGAGAATAACCTTCATGTTACTAGACGTATCTGTAGAGGGTGAAAACTATAGGGGAAAGAAAGACAGAGACTGGAATATAGTCAATGGAGACTGGAGGACGTAGAGTGAAAGTGCTACTCTTAGATGAAGAGGTTAACGCAGAAGAGGAAATAGTGGTGAGCCACGTCAGACCGGTCAGAAGAATGTCGGAAATAAAGACAAATTTTGGATGCCTTCATTGCATTGGATTTTCAACTAGACGAGTGAAGAGGTCAGTATTAAAACTCTGGCCTCGTATTCGGGTGACCAAAATTTCCATCAGGCCATCCAGATTGGCGTTTTCCGTGATTTCTCTAAAAAGTTTGAGTCAACATCAGTGATAGTTGATTTGGAAACTGATGGGTGATTTCCTCCTCTAATCTTTCAGTAATTCGAGCTTGTGTTACTTCATTAATGCCCTTTCCTTCGATGGGACGGTAAACAATCTTCCTTCCTTTTTTCCAAGTGAGATCTACCTCCAATGTCTTGCCCACAGTCATAAATTGTAATGGCGACATCTGTTTTCAAATCACTGGGAGACTGAGGGTTGGAGTGGGCTGGCGATGGGGGATGTAGAAGAGAGAGAGAGAGATATCGAATTGGGAGGATAGCACTATGCGAGTCTATTGAAGCACCTTCTAAAGCATCAGTATAATGCCTACTAGGCGTATGATTTACTTCACTTAACAACAGACACTTTTTTTTATAGGTGATATGCAGTCTCTGTGGAGCTTCAACTAATTAGTTTTTAACACGTTCCGGGTAGGTCCTTGAAACAGGCAAGGCAGTGCACATCGTCTGTGTTCCATAGTACTCAGCATGTAATTACTGAACAGTGAGACTGGTTAGCGCTTTAGCAAGCGTCTATCAACATAAAGTTGTCAAAGTACGACACATGAATTCGATTAAACTAAGTTAAAATCCCATTCCAGAATCACTCTTTCAGTAATACATTACTCAGTGCTTTCCATGTGTCTGGCACAAGTATCACAATAGTTCAGTTTTAAGCCGCAGCTAATTGCTTCTTCTCTGAAAAATTTAATCGCAGTGTCTAAGATTTCTGCACCAACATTTAAAAGACAGTTCACGACGGAGGTGTTAGTATTGATTTAACTGGCGGCATACCGCCAACTGTGTTTAATCCCAACGTTTCTCCCAAGGATTGTGAAGCACTCTGTCAGAACGTTTCGAAGTTAATGTTGACAGGATGGTGGTGACGTTACGGCCTACATCTCAACAGGAAAGGGAAGAGGAATCTGGCTGGGGTGATCGCAGGAAATTTAAGGGGGGGAGGCACTGCCATGAATGGTAAAATAATAGTGGTTACAGGTGTTGCAGCAGCAACTTTTTTAGGATAGGTAAGACAGAAAGATGTCAAGTTTTACTAGAGGTCAGGATTGAAACAAACCTTCAGTTTAGGAAAGAAATTAAGCAGCACAATTCTAGCACATTGGATCACCAATTACAGCTGTCAATTATAAATTTTCACCAATCACCAGAAATTTTGTCTCCACCAAGTTGTATCTCTGTCCTGGGTAATTGCATTGATGAATTAAAGTCACCCAACCCAGTTGACATGATCTGCCTCTCTGTACACCATGTGACCACTGGTATAGGAACTAGGCCTAAGCACAATGAGAAACTCAGACAGGGGAGTACTGCAAATGTTAGAATAAGGAAAGGTTCTCATAAAAATATAATTAAAAATAATGTAAGTATATGTCATCAAAATATTGGGAGATTAAAGAATAAAATAGATGAGCTTCTGGTTTGTTTAGAAGATTTAGAAGCTGAGGATGAAATATATATACTATGCCTGTCTGAGCATCACATTGTTACTGATATGGATATGGTAAATGTAAGTGGATATAAGCTCTCTGCACATGTAATGAGAGAAAATATGGAGAAAGGAGGAGTTGCCATATATGTCAAAAGTTATCATTGTGCAAAAAGTATACAAACAAAAAAGTTTTGTGTAGAGAAACATATAGAAGCATGTGCCTGTGAGCTTAAATTAAATAAAGGCACATTTATAATTGTAACTGTATATAGGTCCCCATCAGGAAATTTTCTTCTATTTTGGACTCCTTGTTGTGCTATCTGTCAGACAGCCGAAAGCAAATTATTATTTGTGGGGACTTCAATGTAGATTCTCTGAAAGAGGGTAATAGGAAAAATGACCTTGAAATATTACTCGGTTCTTTCAATTTGACACCCGTTATTGATTTTCCTACTCGGGTGGTAAAGGATAGCAGCTCACTGATAGATAACTTCTTTATAGACCAAGATATGTTTAACCAGATAAATGCTTAGCCTGTTGAGAATGGTCTTTCTGATCATGGTGCACAGCTAGTTACAATATATGACATAACTCCATTCAGCAATACTAAACAGTCCTCCAAAGTAGTTCGTTCAGTCAACGATTTAACAATTGCAAATTTCAGGGAAAGTCTACAGCAGTTAGACTGGGATGAGGTGTACCATGAACCTGATGCCAGTTTAAAATATAATTTATTTCATGACATTTTTGTAAATGCATTTGAAAACTGCTTCCCCAAGAAAATAGATAAATATACTCGTAAGAAACCTTGTAACAAACCATGGCTTACTAAGGGTATAAAAATATCTTGTAACCAGAAAAGGGAAATGTATCTGACAGCAAGAAAGAGTAGTGACCCAGAAAATATCAAACATTATAAAAACTACTGTGTTATATTAAGAAAAGTTATTAAAAAATCCAGAAGTATGTGTATCATGCCTGAAATCTGCAACTCTGATAATAAAATTAAAACAATTTGGAATATTATTAAAAGAGAAACAGGTCAACCAAGAGCACAGGAAGACAGTATTACCATCAAATTGAATGAAAACTTTACGAACAAAAAGTCAGAAGTCGAAAATATTTTTAATAATCATTTTTTAAATGTTGTGGATATAGTAGGATCCAGGTGTTCATTAGAAGATGCTAGGCTGTTAATGTAAGAGGCCATACCTATGCAATTTGATACAATTTAAATCTCACCCACTTCTCCCTCTGAAATTAGGAAAATAATAAACTTGCTTAAAAGCAAAAACCCACATGGAATTGACGGCATTTCCAGCAAAATACTAAAAGCTTGTTCTCAACAGATAAGTAAGATTGTCAGCCACCTGTGTAATAGCTATCTGGAACAGGGCATTTTCCCTGATAGACTGAAATATGCTAATGTGATACCTTTGCATAAAAAGGGGCATAGATCTGATGTCAACAACTACCGTCCAATCTCCCTTCTAACAGCTTTATCCAAAATTTTTGAGAAAGTAATGTATTCAAGAGTAGCTTCACATATCTGTAAAAATGAAGTACTAACAAAATGTCAGTTTGGTTTCCAGAAAGGTATGCCATATATGCTTTCACCAATCAAATTTTGAATGATCTGAATAACCGAACACCTCCCATTGGGATTTTTTGTGATCTCTCAAAGGCTTTTGATTGTGTAAATCATGAAATTCTGCTAGACAAGCTCAAATATTGTGGCATGAGTGGGACAGTGCACAAATGGTTCAATTCGTACCTAACTGGACGAGTGGAGAAAGTTGAAATAAGCAGTTCTCATAATATGCAAAGATCAGCACATTCCTCAAACTGGGGAACTAACAAGAATGGGGTTCCACAAGGGTCAGTTTTGGGTCCTTTGTTGTTCTTAATATATATTAATGACTTGCCATTCTATATTCATGAAGAGGCAAAGTTAGTTCTCTTTGCTGATGATACAAGTATAGTAATCACACATGACAAACAAGAATTAACTGATGAAATTGACAATAATGTCTTTCAGAAAATTACTAAGTGGTTCCTTGTAAATGGACTCTCACTGAATTTTGATAAGACACAGTACATACAGTTCCATACAGTAAATGGTATGACACCATTAGTAAATATAGACCTTTATCAGAAGCATATAGCTAAGGTAGAACATTCCAAATATTTAGGTGTGTCCATTGATGAGAGATTAAATTGGGAGAAACACATTGATGATCTGCTGAAATGTTTGAGTTCAGCTACTTATGCAATATGGGTCATTGGAAATTTTGGTGATAAACATCTTAGTAAATTAGCTTACTACGCCTATTTTCACTCATTGCTTTCATATGGCATCATATTTTGGGGTAATTCATCACTGAGGAATAAAGTATTTATTGCACAAAAGCGTGTAATCAGAATAATAGCTGGAGTCCACCCAAGATCATCCTGCAGACATTTATTTAAGGATCTAGGGATATTCACAATAGCTTCTCAGTATATATACTCTCTTATGAAATTTGTTATTAACAACCAAACCCAATTCAAAAGTAATAGCAGTGTGCATAACTACAATACTAGGAGAAATGATGATCGTCACTATTCAAGATTAAATCTAACTTTGGCACAGAAAAGGGTGAATTATACTGCCACTGAAGTCTTTGGTCACTTACCAAATAGTATCAAAAGTCTGGCAGATAACCAACAAGTATTTAAGAAGAAATTAAAAAAATTTCTGAATGACAACTCCTTCTACTCCATAGAGGAATTTTTAGATATAAATTAAGAAAAAAGAAACAAAAAATAAAAAAAATTAAATAAAAAAACACAAAAAATAAAAAAGTTGTTATATTTACTTAAGTAAGTTGTTAAATTAACTTAATTATGCCATGTATTTGAAAATTTGACTCATTCCACATCATTACGAAATATCGTATTCATGATCCATGGAATTAGTATTAATCTAATCTAATCTAATCTAATCTAATCTGAGGTCTGATCCCCTCGCATATGCAATGACCGCTTATTTTCCCTGAGATTATTTACGTAGACAGTTCTTTAGCATTTGTAGCTACTTGCACAAGAACCAAGAGGGAACAATAAGAGTGGAAGGTCAAGAACGGAGTACACTTACTGAAAATGGTGAAAGAGGAGGATGTAGAGTTTCACCCCTACTGTTCAATATGTACATCGAAGAAGCAACGACAGAAATAAAAGAAACCTTTAAGAGTGGGATTAAAATTCAAGGTAAAAGGACATCAACGACAAGATTCGCTAATGAAATTGCTACCTTCAGTGAATCGGTATATGGTTTACAAAATGTGTTGAATGGAGTGAACACTCTGATAAGTACCGACTATGGATTGAGAGCAAATCGTAGGAAAATTCTAATGAGAAATAGCAGAATGAGGGAAGCAAGAAATTAACATCAGAATTGGGGATCACGCAATAGATGAAGGAATTCTGCTACCTAGGCACATCCATATACCATGATGGACAGAGCACGGAGGATAAGAAGTAAAATAGGACTGGCAAAGTGGACAATTTTGGGCAAGGGAAGTCCACTAGCATGAAACATGGAACTTAAATTCAGGAAGAAATTTCTGTGAATTTACATTTGGAGCATAGCACTGTATGGTAGTGATACCTGGACTGTGGGAAAACCGAAATAAAACGAGAAAAGAAGCATCTGAGATGTGGGGCTAGACAATAATGTTAAAAATTAGGTGGACTGATAAAATAAAGAGGTTCTGCGCAGAATCGGAGAGGAAAGGAATATGTGGAAAACACTGACAAGGAGAAAGAGCAGGAAGGTACGATATCCATTAAGACCTCAGGGATTAACGCTCATAGTACTTGAGGAAGCTATAGGGGGTAAAAGCAGTAGAGAAACATAGCGATTTCAATACATTCAGGAAAATATTGAACATGTAATTTGGAAGAGCTTCTGTGAGATAAAGAGGTTTACAAAGGAGAGGAATTCGTGTTGGGCCACATCAAACCAGACAGAAAGAAAAAGTTCACCGCTGTTTCATTACTATCACTTTCCGTGACTGATCACATTTAAAGATAATTAGTTCGTAGGTGAGATAAATCAGCTAAACTGCAAGGTCATCAGCTTCAGGTGAAAGGGGAGTTAGGATTTTCCCAAGGAGCTCTTACCCTAGATAGAGAAGTAATATTCAAAAGTGAAATTCTGTTACATTTTATAGCATATACACAAATTTTTCACTGCAATCAAGCAAGGTTGTAAAGAGAGGTGGAGGAAAATACTTTCGTTAGTGTAAATTTTACAATAAGAACAAAAATCTGAGTCAAGGAATTAGAGAAGAAGGGGTGTTGTCTGTGTCTGCAAACATTGTTACTGTAATTACTAGCAAATAATTTCCGAATGGAATACGGGATGGGGTTAATATCTTAAAATATTCGTGCCACTCATTTTACTGCTTTGTCTGTTCCCAGTAGTGTGTTGTATTTATCATTGCAAATTTATCAAAAATATTTGCTACGAAAATAAAACAATAAGCTTGACCCTTGATTAATGCTTGAGTTACCGTTGCTAGTTCCTTGTTGCTGAATCTTTATCCCTTCCTCATAATCTCATACTTACCGTCCAGTACTTCATAACCATACATCACTTAGGGTTTATTTATCTAACAACTTTATTGAGTTCGTCCACGGTTGTCTGGCTACCTTCCAACACTACTGAAGTATGGGACTAGTAGTAACACCAGTGAACGTCTTCAATGCACGCAGGACCAACAGTAACATTGCTTATTTGTTCCAGGAAAGGCCTACATCGCCCTTCAAGTCCAAGATGAGCTCCATCTACACAGATTTCGCGATTTTAGTTATTCCCTCATAACATAAAACGGCGTCTTCTACAAACATTGTACTGAGCTTGAATCTGTTGCCGAGTTTGGCTACATCATCTTATCTGGATGATTCATCGGTGAGTAACTGACGTTCCGCAACAAGAGTAACCCACTGAATGTGTAGTTCGCTGTTAAACCATTCAGAGGTAACATTCGTCACACTTAACAGTCAACAGCAAAATCATCTACCTTAAGAGGTATGCGGATCATAGGTCTACAATAAACGATAAATCTTTTTGATGGTACAAATAATGATGGGCATACCTAAGAACACAAAACTCACTGTAGAACATGAGACCAATAACTTCTTACACTCAGAGGAAGATTCTCTAATCAACACCATGAGCTTTATCTTTATATTTATAGAAAATTAGCCGGCCGGAGTGGCCGAGCGGCTAAAGGCGCTACAGTCTGGAACCGCACGACCGCTACGGTCGAAGGTTCGAATCCTGCCTCGGGCATGGATGTGTGTGATGTCCTTAGGTTAGTTAGGTTTAAGTAGTTCTAAGTTCTAGGGGACTTAAGACCACAGCAGTTGAGTCCCATAGTGCTCAGAGCCATTTGACCCATTTTAGAAAATTAACTGCCACTTACGTGTGCATGAGCAATGCTGTCTGGCCCCTCCCTCCCCCACCCAAAATAGTATAAATCTCCACATTTATTGTCCATTTCACCTCCTACATAAAATGGAATTTGATTCGGTTGGCCGGCCGGTGTGGCCGTGTGGTTCTATGAGCTACAGTCCGGAATCGAGTGACCGCTACGGTCGCAGGTTCGAATCCTGCCTCGGGCATGGATGTGTGTGATGTCCTTAGGTTAGTTAGGGTTAAGTAGTTCTAAGCTCTAGGGGACTGATGACCACAGATGTTAAGTCCCATAGTGCTCCGAGCCATTTGAGCCATTTGATTCGGTTGAACCACAAAATGAGTAAATCCATTGCTTCAAACAAAGTAAAAAGTTTTCCTGAATAGATATACTAATACAAAATATCAAAACAATATCAGGCAACAAAGCTACACCTGAGATCATCGAAGTTTCGACCACAGACATCTGAAAGGAGCCGAAAGATGTTACATTTCACTATATGCGGCTATTGCTTTAAAACGTAATATTCCAGTTTAAAAACAAATATTTAATAATTAGGTTTCATACAAAAATAAGAAATACCACCCACTTCACATCCACAACTAAGACAACATTGATCACCCATAATTAATACCAGGCATACAGAGCTGGCAGTCCCGTCATAAACACCAAAACGAGAAAAGTCTCGAGACCTGATCAAAATATTTCGTTACGTCTGAAAAACGTTTCAAAGTCCAAATTTGAAATGTATGGGCATGGAGTGAAATCGCAGGGAATACCCCCACAAATAATTGCTATATACTGAAGAAACGTTCTGAAAAACATTTCAAAGTCCAAATTTGAAATGTATGGACATGGAATGAAATCGCAGTGAAGACCGCCGCTAATAATTGCTATATACTGAAGAAACGTATCTTCATGATCTGTTTAGGGAGATTTAAGTATACTAGGGCTTTTCGGAAAGTAAGGAACGATCGGTCGCGAAATGAAAATCACAGTGAACATCAAAACGCTTTTATTTGCAACAGTTGGCAACACTTTCCAAATACTTCTTTACACAGTCGCCGATCCGATTTTTACACATCTGTCATCGTTTTATACGAACTATCGGACACCATCTGCATCGAAGGCAGGCTCCTGTGCCTGACAATTTTCTATGCTGGACTGCAGTTCGTTGTCTATGCCAAAGTGTTGCCTTCATATCCAGCGGTTCATTTGAGCAGACAAGAAAATCAGATGAAGCCAAGCCGGGAATTTGTGGTGGGTGCTCAAATACTTCCCATCGAAAACATTGCAGGAGGGGCCTCATTGTCCCTGCAGTGTGCGGCCGAGAACTGGCACGAAGAAGGAAATGCATGTTACGTGTGCTTGCATGAAATGAGGCGATACCTCACGCCAGGCACCCATACTTGGCGGGGACGTTATTTTATAGTCATCTTGATGATCTCAGTGTGCGCTCGGGACTGAGAGGTCGTGACGCTGTCTACGGCCATACCGCCCGCCCGGCTAGCCGCGCGGTCTAACGCGCTGCTTCCCGAGCGGGAAGGCGTGCCGGTCCCCGACACGAATGCGCCCTGCGAATTTATATCGCGGTCCCATGTGCCAGCCAGCCTGTGGGTGGTTTTTAATGCACTTTTCCATCTGCCTCGGCGAATGCGGGCTGGTTCCCCTTATTCTGCCTCTGTTAGACTATGTTGGCGATTGCTGTGCAAAGTCTGTCTCTACGTACGAGTACACCATAATCACTCTACCGCGTGAACATTTAATGTTAAACTCGTCAGGTCTCAGGCGTTCCCTGGGCGGGTTCCACTAGGGGCCGAACGGCACAATAACCCTTGGCTAGATGTGGGGCGGCGCCGGGTTGGGTGGACTGCTGTGGCCTGTTGTGAGATTGTGGACCACTGAGGGCTCCGGTGGAACGAAGCTTCTCCATCGTTTCTAAGTTTTTTTTACACAGAGTACGCGAAGGAACTTGCCCCCCTTCTTGCAGCGGTGTACCGTAGGTCTCTATAAGAGCGTAGCGTTCTAAAGGACTGGAAAAGCGCACAGGTCATCCCCATTTTCCAGAAGGGACGTCGAACAGATTTGCAGAACTGTAGACCTATATGTCTAACGTCGATCAGTTGTAGAATTTTCGAACACGTATTCAAAAAATGGTTCATATGGCTCTGAGCACTATGCGACTTAACTTCTAGAACTTAGAACTAATTAAACCTAACTAACCTAAGGACATCACACAATCCATGCCCGAGGCAGGATTGGAACCTGCAACCATAGCGGTCGCTCGTTCCACACTGTAGAGCCTAGAACCGCACTGCCACTCCAGCCGGCGAACACGTATTATGTTCGAGTATAATGACTTTTCTGGAAACCAGAAATCTGCTCTGTAGGAAGCAGCATGGGTTTCGAAAAAAACGATCGTGTGAAACCCAGCTCGCGCTATTCGTCCACGACACTCAGGGGGCCATAGACACGGGTTCCCAGGTAGATGCCGTGTTTCTTGACTTTCGCAAGGCATTTGATACAGTTCCCCACAGTCGTTTAATCAACAAAGTAAGAGCATTTGGACTGTCAGACCAATTGTGTGATTGGATCCAAGAGTTCCTAGATAACAGAACACAGCATGTCATTCCCAATGGGGAGAAGTCCTCCGAAGTAAGAGTGATTTCTGGTGTACCGCAGGGGAGAGTCGTAGGACCGTTGCTAATCGCAATATACATATATGACCTTGTGGATAACATCGGAAGTTCACTGAGGCTTTTTGCGGATGTTGCTGTGGTATATCGAGAGGTTGTAACAATGGAAAATTGTACTGAAATGCAGGAGGATCTGCATGAATTGACGCATGGTGCAGGGAATGGCAATTGAATCTCAATGTAGACAAGTGTAATGTGCTGCGAATACATAGAAAGAAAGATCCTTAATACGTAGCTACAATATAGCAGGTCAGCAACTGGAAGCAGTTAATTCCGTGAATTATCTGGGAGTAGGCATTAGGAGTGATTTAAAATGAAATGATCATATAAAGTTGACCGTGGGTAAAGCGAATGCCAGACTGAGATTCATTGGAAGAAATGCAATCCGAAAAAAAAGGAATTAGGTTACAGTACGCTTGTTCGCCCATTGCTTGAATACTGCTCAGCAGTGTTGGATCCGTACCAGATAGGGTTGATAGAAGTAATAGAGAAGATCCAACGGAGAGCAGCGTGCTTCGTTACAGGATCATTTAGTAATCGCGAAAGCGTTACGGAGGTGACAGATAAACTCCAGTGGAAGACTCTGCAGGCGAGACGCTCAGTAGCTCGTTACGGGCTTTTGTTGAAGTTTCGAGAGCATACCTTCATCGAGGAGTCAAGCAGTATATTGCTCCCTCCTACGTATACCTCGCGAAGAGACCATGAAGTTAAAATCAGAGAGAATAGAGCCCACACAGAGGCGTACCGACAATCTTTCTTTCCACGAACAATACGAGACTGGAATAGAAGGGATTACCGATATAGGTACTCTAAGTACCCTTGGCCTCGCACCGTCAGGTGTAGATGTAGATGTAGAAGTCCACGGTTGAATACACTCCCAATACACAATACACGGGCATAACATACACTCTGCTCAACACATCTGTGCAGAGCTTCATCGGGTTTTCACTGTAGTGTTCAATTCACGACAGATCGGTCCTTACTTTGCTAATATTCCTCGTACTTACGTCGAAGTGTATCACCTCATGATCTCAGTGAATATATTAAAATACAACTGTACTTACACTGATCGTAATAACACTCAGCCACTACGTAAAGTGAGATACCACTCTGAAGGAGCCTGACAGATGCTACCTCGCTCGTGAGTGTTGGATTGACGAGTGGAGGTGCGGTGGTGGAGTCCCGAGGAGCGTCGGACTGTCAGTGAGACGTCATTCAACTAACAGTCACTTATTGGCAAGATTGTTACATTCACTCTGCCCTCTAGCGGCGGCCGTGCTGAACCTGCGTTGCACAAAAGCGCTGACTGAGACTTCAGCATCCGTCGAGTAATTTGCAGGTGCTGGTGCTGTCAGGGGTCAGTGCTGTACTCCTTCGCAGAAACGCCCGGCGACCGGCGCGTCGGTTTATCCCGGCGTGTTTCTGGACGTCTGTCGAGGCGTCAGCACTCGCGTAGAGTAAAGCCATGCTTAGGCTCTACTCTAGAAGTCTGCGAGCCCCTATTGCTGGTTGCCGAGGTGGTGTGTAGCGGGAGCTCGACAACGACAGAAAAGAACAGCCCGAGAGGCGGTCCCATCATATAGCTGGTAACACCGTACTTTAACTGACCAGGAGTAGTGGCAAAGACGCCCTGCTCCCAAGCTGAACAGCTCGTAGACAGGCAGGCCGGTTCTTCATTGATGGAAAACAAAGTAGGTTCAAATGGTTCAAATGGCTCTGGGCACTATGGGACTTAACATCTGAGGGCATCAGTCCCCTAGAACTACTTAAACCTAACTAACCTAAGGACAACACGCACATCCATGCCCAGGGCAGGATTCGAACCTGCGACCGTAGCGGTCACGCGGTTCCCGACTGAAGCGCCTAGAACCGCTAGGCCACTCCGGCCGGCAACAAAGTAGGCCTTCGTCTTGAGTGTCATAGAGTCGAAGCCAGACGGCTGTCGACGGTTAGCAGTGGACCCAGTGTGGTGGTGCCTGTGTACACTTAGTTGTATTCACCAAGGTATCCTGCTACTAGCAAAGCTGACTTCTATCGGTGTCCATGATGCAGATGGAATGACCTAGCTCTGAGAGCGAGGGAAATGAAGGCGATGGTTTTACAGCAGCCAATGACTCCATTCCCCACTTACGGTTGACCGCATGTGCTACCGTTTTCTGAGCCTGTCATCGCTTTTGGTTGGCCTAAAGTTTATATTCATGACTTTTATCGTCCTCTATCGAAGGTTCACAGCCTGAAAGGTGTTCTTGTGTCATCTCTGGGCGGTGTTACTGGATTATATTAAAACTAGTAGCTTCGTTACAGAAGAGTGTTAGGTCTGCTCTGCAGTGTTATCTAAGTACCGTATCATGAGTTCCTGACGTCCTGCGTCACCGTATACAAGGCAGAAAGTTCTTTGTCTACGAACTTCCACACTTCCAGCATCCTGGAGTAGCAGTTTGGGTGTTGCTGTGTTTTGCTGTCCAGTGATTTTAAGTGTTTCACACTTTTTGGTAAAGATTGAAAAAGCATTAATTTTATTCGGGTACTTGTACTGTTATTGTATTAATTGCTGTACTCTTGATGGTAGGAGAACATTTTAATAAATATAAAAGATTTCCTACGCCCTGATAGGGCGCCCTCTTCCCGAGGTTTCCTTACGGCAGCGTAAAGAGTTGACTGACAGTTATCTGTAAATGCTGTAAATGTTCGTTGCACATTTTGGACATGGTTTTCACATCTTTGGAAATACCATTTCTGACTACGTCACGTAAGTTTTGAAATCATATATTCTGTACTTTTGACTTACGCTTAAAAATTTGGTGACAACTGTTTTATACGTCAAGGTAAATCTGTTTTCCTGCCCTGTAGGGTGATTTGAAAATGGGTCTCGGCCTGAAACAAGTAGTCGATGTCAATAAAAGAAGTAAATATAGCAACTTTTGAACTGTTTTTCGTTGTACTGAAGTCCACTGTCTGTTTGTACTCCAGTGCTGACATCGGTTAAGCTGTCGTTACGTAGCCGGTAGGCGTGTACACTTGGCGTCGTCCCATCCATTTCTAAAAAAAAAAATTATTCCTAAACTTAATTACTGTTCTGATATGCAACAATACTAAAACAGATTATTACACTCCTGGAAATTGAAATAAGAACACCGTGAATTCATTGTCCCAGGAAGGGGAAACTTTATTGACACATTCCTGGGGTCAGATACATCACATGATCACACTGACAGAACCACAGGCACATAGACACAGGCAACAGAGCATGCACAATGTCGGCACTAGTACAGTGTATATCCACCTTTCGCAGCAATGCAGGCTGCTATTCTCCCATGGAGACGATCGTAGAGATGCTGGATGTAGTCCTGTGGAACGGCTTGCCCTGCCATTTCCACCTGGCGCCTCAGTTGGACCAGCGTTCGTGCTGGACGTGCAGACCGCGTGAGACGACGCTTCATCCAGTCCCAAACATGCTCAATGGGGGACCGATCCGGAGATCTTGCTGGCCAGGGTAGTTGACGTACACCTTCTAGAGCACGTTGGGTGGCACGGGATACATGCGGATGTGCTTTGTCCTGTTGGAACAGCAAGTTCCCTTGCCGGTCTAGGAATGGTAGAACGATGGGTTCGATGACGGTTTGGATGTACCGTGCACTATTCAGTGTCCCCTCGACGATCACCAGTGGTGTGCGGCCAGTGTAGGAGATCGCTCCCCACACCATGATGCGGGTGTTGGCCCTGTGTGCCTCGGTCGTATGCAGTCCTGATTGTGGCGCTCACCTGCACGGCGCCAAACACGCATACGACCATCATTGGCACCAAGGCAGAAGCGACTCTCATCGCTGAAGACGACACGTCTCCATTCGTCCCTCCATTCACGCCAGTCGCGACACCACTGGAGGCGGGCTGCACGGTGTTGGGGCGTGAGCGGAAGACGGCCTAACGGTGTGCGGGACCGTAGCCCAGCTTCATGGAGACGGTTGCGAATGGTCCTCGCCGATACCCAAGGAGCAACAGTGTCCCTAATTTGCTGGGAAGTGGCGGTGCGGTCCCCTACGGCACTGCGTAGGATCCTACGGTCTTGGCGTGCATCCGTGCGTCGCTGCGGTCCGGTCCCAGGTCGACGGGCACGTGCACCTTCCGCCGACCACTGGCGACAACATCGATGTACTGTGGAGACCTCACGCCCCACGTGTTGAGCAATTCGGCGGTACGTCCACCCGGCCTCCCGCATGCCCACTATACGCCCTCGCTCAAAGTCCATCAACTGCACATACGGTTCACGTCCACGCTGTCGCGGCATGCTACCAGTGTTAAAGACTGCGATGGAGCTCCGTATGCCACGGCAAACTGGCTGACACTGACGGCGGCGGTGCACAAATGCTGCGCAGCTAGCGCCATTAGACGGCCAACACCGCGGTTCCTGGTGTGCCCACTGTGCCGTGCGTGTGATCATTGCTTGTACAGCCCTCTCGCAGTGTCCGGAGCAAGTATGGTGGGTCTGACACACCGGTGTCAATGTGTTCTTTTTTCCATTTCCAGGAGTGTAATTCAAGGAGACTATGATTTACAGTGTGCAAAAATTGTTGAAAAATCATGATTGCACAGAGCCATATTCGTCAATTTATTACACAATCAATTTCAGTCATGAACAGACCATCTTCAGAAAGGGTACTGTATTTTGTATTTGGTGGTAGGCTGTAGAACAACGCATGTTTACTGTTTGACAGATTGTACAGGCCTGATCCTGACTTGTATTCGCTGGACCACATTAAGCATCCTTTTAATACATGACGGGAGCATATATTTGCCTCGACTACTGTTCTTGCACATGACGAGGCCAATTTATTTTTCGGATGTTTTAGCACCGATATACATAACTTGTTTATCAACATTTACCAGCCGGCCGGGGTGGCCGAGCGGTTCTAGGCGCTGCAGTTTGGAACCGCGTAACCGCTACGGTCGCAGGTTCGAATCCTGCCTCGGGCGTGGATACGTGTGATGTCCTTAGGTTAGTTAGGTTTAAGTGGTTCAAAGTTCTAGGGGACTGATGACCTTAGAAGTTAAGTCCCATAGTGCTCAGAGCCATTTGAACCAATTTTTTTGAACATTTACCAGCCAATCTGACGATGCCCCTCATTGATGAATGTACAGTAATTTCAACATTGCAGCCAAGACTGTTTTCTTCTCCTCATATAATGCTAGCTGTATCGCCACGGCATTGAGTGAAAAATCGTTTAATGAGGTGCGTGTTTCGCCACAGATTTACCGTACGCTACTTATTTGCAGCTAAATGGAGATGTCGATTTGGTTATGGCTTGTTACAATCTGCTTACTATGTCACACTAAACGTGAAGATGTTCCATTTACGACTGAAACTGGTACGCTACAGTTGTGTACATCCATGATTTATCGATAAAACATAATAGCCTGCTAAATGAGGTATACTATTTGGTATAAGTAAATAGAACAGCTAATTCAATTTAGACCATCAATAAGATGTCATACTGTAGCACCAGTATATAAGAGACCTTAAAATCGTTGGTGTTACATATAGAAAGGCCGGAAAAAGAGGACACAAATTACAAAAGGAAAGGCAGCTGCCGCATTAAAAGTGCTGTCGATAAATATTTTAAACTGATGAAATGTAATTGACATTTTGCCGTATTACCATTAAAGACTGCTAAAATTTCTGTTACTCTGCAAATAGTTGTTACGTAAACGTCACCGTCTGCATGACATCAAATGTTTTCCGGTTTATAGCAGTGTACTGAATGAAGACTGCAATGTCGAAAATAGCTACAGAAAAATGTAACTTTGAGCAGCCGGTTATGGTATAACGTCAGAATGTCGTTTGTAAAATCTCTGAAGCTTAAGCTGAAACAAATTATATGGGGCATGTAAGTTTATTACGATAGCTGTACTTGGGTGAAGGCCAGAAACTGTTTTTGGCATAAAATAAGGTTACAGAAAAAAATAGCTGGTATCTGTTATTTCTTCAAGCAACTTTTGGAAAGTTGTTTACATTGTTTTACTTCATTGTTCAGATCAAATAGTCCTGTTTTTTACTTTGTCTTTTGCTACAGTGCACCATCATCCTAAGGAACATTCGCCACAACTAAAAAGAGACAATATCTTGTGTTTAACGTAATATTAGTTACTTTATAAACGTCAATAACCATTTGACTATGATCTTGTTGATTCGGAACTGGTATTGAGGTTGAGTGCTTCTACTATAATGCATTATCGGCAGTGGCTGGTGGCTGTTTTTACTTTTTAGTGAGAATTAATGTGAATTTCTTCTTATGGCTTTCCATGCACTTGTGTCTTCCTTCTGAAAATCATTTCTCTCTAAAATATGCATAATTAGAAGCTGGTCACTTGAAGTGGTTACTTGACAGCATCCTTACGTCCGATTCCTTCACAAGTTTACGAACACATGCATTAATGACATCATTGCTTAAATTCTGTGGCACCAAATACGACAAGAAATGGTCTTTTAAACTATCTCTTTCAATATTGTGACTCTTTCAATGAAGATACCCTCGCTTATGCCGTAATTAGAGTGCGTTACAGCTCGCGTGAAGGTTTATTTTCTGAAAAAATTATACGATGACTGTAGTTCTTGGTGGAGTGTTTAATATGATAATCCACAGACTCGTTCCAATAACTACCAGACTGCATTAGCACCAAATGCCATCTGAAAGAGGAAGCGATGTTCAGGACCAAAGGAAATTAAGCAGAGTGGGCTCAGACGTAAACCTTATCACATGCAAGAATTACTGAAGTGTTATCTTAAAAGCGTGCTTCCGTAACCCAAGATTACTCTTACCTTGCAGAGATCGTTACGACGCGAAGCAGGAGACAATTGCTCTCTCACGAAATCTCCCGGGGAGTCGCTCGAAACAATCCTCCCGTCACAGGCACCAATCAGCATGTGTTTAGATAAAGCGCTAGATTTTCTGAATACGATCAGGGGGAAAGTTAACTTTCTTGTTGAGAAACACGTCGCCAATAAGATATAACGCAATCAACGATAACTTTTATGAACAAATAAAGCATACGTATTCAGTAATAGTTTTTTACAAATTTTCGGTATCTGGTGGCCCACAGCTACTGTTGCTACTAGTTTCAATTGCTACTAATCGTCATGATGCTTGAGAAGCTATTCAATTATAGTATCTGTATGGATATATGCGTGATGTTCCGTCGCATTCTAGATGACGTCAAAATCTCTAAATTGGCAAAAAACTGAATACACAGATTTAAAACTCTGTTCAGAACATCCAGTGCTTAGATTATTTATATTCGGTTTTACTGCCTATTTGCAGTTTTGGCGCCACGTAGATTGTGTTGGAACTTCGTGAATGCACCCTCATACATACTGCAACTGAAAAAATTCTCATGCGTGGTAATGATTATTAACAACGGAAGTTTCCAGCTATAATTAATGATATTGTAAAAAAATGAAGGTGGTGAAACGTTATTTTCAGTTATTTTAATCAAGTTTAGAATGTGAGGTTTAGTGGGGTGCAAATGACACCGTAATTTCCGAATTGCTTACTCTAATAGAAATTATTCAATTCGATTTCATGTTCCATTTTGCGAAAATGTAATAAGTATTGTGGTCCCATCTCGATGCTGGTGATGTACAACTCTTGATACGTCTTTCTGGTAAACAAGACGAAGTTGCAATAGAACACAGGTCATATAGCTATAAAGGATGTGCTGGTAAAAATTCCACCCATCTTCTGACACTACTGCTACAACGACGAAACAAAAATCTTAAGAGAAGGAAGAGCACATACTTATTTCATGGTGAAATCCGTTAATAACGGCATCTGAATCATCTGAATCCGAGCAGCAGCATTCCACATATGCCTGAGGAAAGGGAGATGGAAAGGTTGATTACAGATAAAGCAACAGCCGACGTGGGATGTACTATTTTCAAAGAATTCAGACACGTACAGTCGGTTCGACATGAAAGTGTACGCCGTTATCTGAATGAAACAGAAGACACTATTATATATGTATACTTACATAAAAATACGTATTATTACTAATTGCAGAATTACCTAATAGTTAATCCAATCGCCGCTATTATCGATTATAGCTTGCCACCTTTTTGGCATGTTTTTAACGAGATTTTCTGCATATTCTCGGTAACGATCTCCATGTTGTCCTTATTTGATATGACAGCTGCTTCAAAGTATATACTGGCTTTCCTTTAAATTTCATTTTAATAGACGACCAAACATTTGCGGTCAGGTATGCATCCGGAGACATTGCAAGCCAATCCATCTTGGAACCCCGCTGTCATGTTTCTACGCTGTACTGAGGCGGCTGCGAGGTTTCGGATCATTATCCTCTTGAAGCCTCGTTCTAACCAAATAATTTCTTAACCTAGATTTCTTAAGAGAGATGTCACTGCGAACGTTACATTTAAAATTATGGCGTGCACTTTCTTGTGGAACTGACTGTATTACCTTAGCGGTGGGTCTGGACTGAAGTGCTATATGGATGCAGAATGTGGACTATGGAGAAAAAGAGTCATACAGTTCTACATAGGCGTAAGACTTACATCTAAAACCCACTTAATTCGCCTTCTGTGTCAGTGTCGTTACATATTTATTGAAGAAGATAATCACATTAATCGGAAACTAACATTACTTTCGCTGTGACGCCAGCTGATTATAAAACGCCTTTTTATTGAACTCTAAAGGCACCTGCCTTAGTGACTTAAAAATATAAAACGGTAATATTTAGCAGATCAAGTGTCTTCAGTTATAACGAATCTCAGTAAAATGCTTCTGTGACAAACTTAACCCTGACCATCACCATTACTACGTAAGCAACAGGACGCAGCGGGAATGTTGAATACGTGCACATGCAGATTCATTTCAGTATAGCGTATGTGGAACACGTTGCAGTACTCGGAAACGCCTTTAGGTATGGACCTTTATCCTGTCAAGCACGAATGGCGTCGTTCAGGCTACGCGTGGGAATAGCCACTTGTGGCGTTGTGTGCACACTGCTATACACGGAGACGCATTTCCCCAATGGGCCATGAAAGGTACTGTAGACGTACCAACCACAGAGTTCTCAGAACCGATATCACGTCTCGTCCAACACTGTTTGCGACCGCAACTGTCTATAGTTGTGGTTTACGGCTTTATAAGTCTCACCTGCCATTCAAACTTTGCTTCCGTAAATGATCACGAGTTAAACAGCTGCGTATTTACTAACAATGTTCAAAGTTAAACTGAAAACATCGGTGCTCATTAAGCTGAAATGATGTATCTAATAATATTTGCTATCTTCCTAGAAGAAATATCGTTGGCTAATCAGCAAACCGTGTTTCTGACTTTTCGTGGGAAGATAAAATTTTACGACTGTGCGCGGATCGAAGGCAACACTGCACCAGATAAACTATGTATACGCTGACGGAAGCGTTATCTCTGATTGTACGATCGAAGAGAAAATGAAAAAAAGGCGTACCACGAAGGAATTTTCCGAATCGTACGCGTATCTATAGATTTTATGTAGATGTATAGAAAAAGGAATGATTACAATTTCAGTCATTGGGGAACTTAGTCAAGAGAAACAGCTTCAGAAACTGAGCAAACAGAACAAAAGCCTTCTGAACTGACGATCTTTGTTGGCAAGTACGCCATGCTGATATATGACTGAATAATACAATGAAATTCAGTCTAAGACAAAAAAGCGACTCACGACGTAGGAATCACCCAAATGCCACGGAAATCTTACCTAAACGCCACGGAAATCGGTAGATAAGATACATACTACAGACACGCTAATGACGTTTCAGAAAAAAATTTAGGTCATTTATTGAAGACAAAGAGCTTCAAAAGTTGAGGAAGTCAATAACGCGTTGATCCACCTCTGGTCCTTACGCAAGAAATTATCGTTGGCTGTATTTCTGAGGAATATGACGCCAAATTCCGTCCAGTTGGTCCTTCAGATCATCAAAATCTCGAGATGGTTTGAGGGTGCTGCCCATGATGCTCCAAACGTTCTCAGTTGTGGAAAGATCCGGCGATCTTTCTGGACAAGGTAGGGTTTGACAAGCACAAGACAAGCAGCAGAAATCGTCATCGTGTGTGTGAGGGCGTCTTCTTTTTGAAATTTAAGCCCAAGATTGCTCGCCACGAAGGGCAACAAAACTGGGCGAAGCATATGGCCGCTGTTCTGTAAGGGTGCCGTTGATGTCGACCACAGCTGTCCTACAGTGAAAACAAGTGGCAGCCCAGACCATCACTCCCGGTTCTCGGGCCGCACTGCGAGTGGCAGTCAGGTAGCCATTCCACCGCTCTCCGGTGCGTAATGGGAAACATCTTCAATTTGAAATGTCATTGTCTATAGTAGAACTGTCTTCACTGATGAGAGTCGCTTGGAATTAAGCCTCGATAACCAGCGAAATTTTCATCCTGAGTGATCTGTGTTTGATGACAGTCTGGAAGACTTCATTATTCTTTATTTTCCCTGTTATGCACATAGTCAAGCAAACTTAACCTAGCGATCTCTGCTATAGTTCTCAGTCGGTGTGCAGCACGGTGACTTACGGAATATGACGAGAAAATACCGTAGCTGTAGACAATTCGATTTTCACACGCAGTTTCACTTGACATGTCAAGCGAGCCATTGGTTTTACTCAGTACACATGTGAACAAATACACATTCAGTTACATTAGGATCCAATTTTTCTTTGTCTGGAACATATCGTACCAGAATTAACTAAAATAGCAGTTCCCGTTACACGATTCTCACCAAAGTTTTCGTAAGGTTGACGTTGACCGTAAAGGACCAGGCTGAAACTCGAAGCTCCCACCCTTATATACCCCACAGGCACTCCTTTACACCCACTACCATCTCGCCTTGTATTTAGCTGAAAAACTACTGACTCTTCATTGAGTTATTTCTCGAACAAGATGCTTTACCTATAATGGTGCGAAATGAATATAAAGTATCTGTTGCAATTAAACCACTTCCGAACATTGTTTCTGGGACATTTCTCTTTTGGAGAAGAGTGTGGATAAATGCATCAAAATAACTAAATTTTAACACCAATCGAAGTAGAAAAATTCCTTAAACATACACATATCTTTTCTTCACTTGTGTGGTCATATTGTCCGTAATCGCTTTACAATTCCTGAAGGAATTTTTATTTCCTCGTTACTACAACAGTAAAATGCGTATTTTTCTCATTACACGCGTTTCGTTTTACTGAAGTGAAGCATAGTCATTAGTGGCAGTTTCTGCTTGGTCTTCCGCATGAAGGTGAAAAACCAATCAGAAATTACCGCCATAGAGAAAAACATTTCCGGTTAGAAACACACATGTTCTTGTAGTTGTTAAGACGGAACAAAAATACTTTCAGGAAGACAAACATGCACCAAGATACCTGTAAATCAAACATTGTGTCAATTGTAAAACTTGCAATAAAAAAAAAGGAATGAGGGAATTAAAGTAGTACAGCAAATAACAGTGGCCGAATGACTACTGCAGCATTAAGGCTGGAACAGCTACTCTGCAGTACACTAGAATATCCAGCCTACAGAAAATTTTAAAAGCGTTTGCCACACTCGCCGTGATATCAGTTGCAATAGAGAGCGGATCCCCACCTAAATCTGTTTTCATTGTCTCACCACAACGAAACACGCACTTCTTTAAAATAGAGTTGTACGTCACTAGTGTAAAGGTGAGGTGGACTGGTACATTGCTTTGGAACATCATAAAACATCGCATTATAATCATGGCGCCTATGTAATTGTTTTCTGTTCATCAGTCTTCTGCCTGTTCTTACGTGGATCGCCAAGAATTCCCGTCCTGTTCGAAACTCTGCAACTCAGAGTAGAGCGCCTTCCCCTACAGTTTTTACCTTCTACAGTTACCTCTAGTGTCATGCAACGTATTCCCTGATATCTCAATATGTTTTATCATTCTGTCCATCTCCACTGTACTTACCTTATCAGTACACCTAATTTTTAGTTCTGCAGCACCACATCTCAAACGCTTCGATTCTCTTCTATTCCGGTATTCCTACCATCCATGATTGACTACCACACAAAGCTGAGCTGAAAACGAAATATCTCAGAAATTTGTTTCTCAAATTAAGGTCTAGATTTCATACTACAAGACCTTATTTCGCTAGGAACGCCCTCTTTGCTTGCGCTAGTCCGTCACGGGCAACAGAATACCTTAACTTCATCTACTTCGTGGCCACTAAGTTTGAAGTTAGGTTTTTCGCTGTTCTCATTTCTGCTATTTCACATTATCACATATCACATATCATCAGCAAATCTTATCACTGATATCATTTCACCCCGAATTTTAATCCCTCTCCTGAACTTTTCTTTTATTTCCGTCATTACTTTTTGGGATGTATAAGTGGAACCGTAGGGGTGAGATACTTCATCTCTCCTTTACAACCTTTTTAATCCGAGCAATTCGTCCTCGGTCTTCCACTCTTGAGTCTTGTACATATTATATACGACTCGTCTGTCCTTGTATTGACTCTAATTTTTCTCATATCGGTCTGCGATGTTCTCTTTCCATCTATCCGATCTCTCCGCTGCTATTAATAGCAGTAGTCCTGTTGCAGAATTAATTACGTGGAAAAGCTGTAGCGCATACATCTCGAAAGGCCGCACGCAGAATGGCGGTCTTGGGGGTACGGTTCTTGGTGCTCGTTTGCTATTTGAGCTAGGAACATGGGGTGAAAAGATCTTGCTTCATTCCCAACCAGCGGCCGCTTGTATATTCACTCGATCTTGCTGTAGTTATGTTACACTGTGTTACGCAAGGTTTGGAACACGAACCAGAGCTGGCGCACACGCCACCTGTGCGAAACGATTAATTCCTTTTGTAGAATACTTTAATTGAGCTAAAATCAACCTCAGTTATAGGCATGCACCGTTCGGATTTTATGTGCAAAAAAAACACGTTTCCTGGGAGGTCTCTGAAGCGCGCCGCTTCTGTACTTTAAACTTGCATGAATATGTTACAACTTTGCACGAAGGTAGATCCAATTATGAGTATCCATTTTAGGGATACAATGGTTCATTTTCGAGATAAATGTAGCACCTATAATTCGTTTTTACAACACGGAGGCAGCGCAAACGGTTTAAAGTGAATCGTATAAAAAAGCACTTTTACGATAAAATTGAAAATTCTGTTTCAAAAATTTAGCTTCATCCGGATTTTACATGCAGTGTTTCTGTGCGCGCTAGTCTGTACGTGCAAAAATCACGTTTTACTGAGAGGTTGTTGGAACGGGGCCCTTCTATAGTTTATACTTGTACGAATCGCTACAAACGTTGCACGAAGGCAGATAAATGGATAAAGTGAACAGAAAATATGTTTACCCAACGATTTATAGCCATTATCGAGATACGATGGTTTTGAGATAAATATACTACGTAAGGGACCACGATTATGTGTTAGATTTTTGAAGCGCGTCACTTGTACCTTTTAAGCATGTACAAATTTATTCAAACTTTGCTTGAAGGTAGAGAAATAGTTAAAGTTAAAACATTTCTGTTTATCCTGTAATCTTCATCCGTTGCGGAGATACAGTGATTTAAATTCGAGCTAGATGCAGCACGTAAAATTCGTTCTTACATGAATCAAATGCTAAGAACGTTTTAAGTTGAATCAACAAACAAACAACTTCCTAAGTGTAGGTTAGAACTGAAAACTCGCTTTCAAAAATTGAGCTTAGTTTGGATTTTAAGTACACATCTTTTGAGTTCGTTTTACGGGCACCACTTCCATGCTGCAAACTTCTACGGATTGGTCATTCAAACAATGTAAGAAGGCAGATAAATACATGATTGTTGAATTTTTCCGTTGGCACGATATAGCGGTCTAAAGTGGCACATAAAATGCACGAAAAGTCTTTAAATATTATTATGCGTTTTAGATAAAACAAGCTTATTTCGTTCTGTTTCCACTGTTTCGCAGTTCTTCACCTTATTTCAGCCAATCATTCTCATACTTATTTCGGATTGGTTGTTACAGCATTCCTCTATAGACTAAATGTTGGGAACCAGGATGGAAAATGCTCCTATCATAGCTGAAAGAAAGGTGAATATGTCAAGGGTTGTAGAAGAAGGGAACTAGCTTTTCAACTTACAGGGCCACTTCAAAGAGATTTAAATCAAAACCTCTTGAACATTCGAGTTTTGTTACGAATTAACTCTGTTTCTACAGCGCAGTGAGCTCGGCTGGCCATAAGGTGTTGACACAAGCTGCTTCATGTAATTTATAAGGTAGAGAAAATTCACAAACCATAGTAGATAATACACTTGGTTGTCAGAAACAGTCTGAGAAGGTTGTAACGGTGTTGCAGGGTAGATTGTGCTGGGGAATAAGTGTTAAAAAAAAGCTTCACTACGTTGCACCGTTTCCGAGTTAATTAGCATCGAAGTTAGCCAGTTGGGCCGCTGCGTGCTCAAATTCAAGAAGCCCACAACAGACGGTGTCATCAAACGTGTTCTTCATTTGATTTCCTAAAACCGAACAAGACAGCGATACAAAAATATGGCAATAGACGGTAGGAAGGAACGATTACGAACCAAAGACTGAGCAGTTTAATGCCATGTCATCTACGCAGTGAGAACAACTGTCACTAATTGCATCCGGTGGGCATCTGGAATCTGCTCGCATAACAACATCATCGGCTAACGTCAATGCTAATTGGCTCGGTAACGGCGCAATGCATCGAATTTTTGCCTGAACAGTTATTTCTCAGGACAGCCTACACTGCATTATCCTCAGATTTTCAGACTTTTTCTGACCACCCTGCATAATATATTTTGGCTGTAGAGGACACATGTAAGAACAAAAAAGTTTTTCCGGTTGGATAAAATTCCTGGTGATAGATTAGTTCCTGGGGGAACACCGAAAGAATTTTTTTGATTTTTGGGTGGGGGAGCTGATTTTTTTCCCCCGAGGACATCATTTTCTACTAAGCCCACCCACTGTTACATGTGTAATGAAGGGAGTAGGAGTAAGAAGAGACAGACATAAATTTATGTGTTTCTAGAGAGTGGGATGCATCTACGATAGAAAGTATCCGACAGTGGGGGTACATTCATCCTACAACTTTGCTCACACGCAGTGTCATACCAAACGACATGGTGAATCCCATGCTGGATGACATGATGGCATGTGTCATTTTATGTAACGTTGTGCACCATGTCACTTTACTTCAAGCAATGTACTATATTAGATGAGATCGGTACTAATAAGTAAGAAAGGGCGAATATGTCAACATAATTTGATATAAATGTCTTTGAAGCTGTCAGATATGTCGGAAAGCTAGTTACGTTCTTGTTACATCCTGACTCTGCCCAAGAGATATTCGTCTTTTATGTGCAATGATAGGAACATTTTTCATTTTCATTTCGAGTGAGTCTTGTTAACGAAAGAGAAACTGGATTGCTGCAGAGCACTGCGAAGTAATGTAGAAGCACTGACTGTGTAACTCTTGTGTCACGCGTGTAAGCAAGATAGGCTGTCCTTTTTAGACTGGAAGTTACTTCATTTATGAATCCGTGTTGTGTAATGTATGCTTCCAAGCAGGTTGTGATGTGCAAGACAATATATGTATACATTCAACGGTTGTGTTTGGGTACAAGTATCAATCCCCACACAGCAAGAAACACTTCTTAAATATGACACACACATAACCAACGCAATGAACGTAAATTAACAGTAGTTGTGATATGTACTCTTAATCATGTTCACCAATGTGTCTTACGTTTTATTGTACCTATGGTTCTTAATTGACAGCCTTTCGAAATAGCCAATGGCTGAAACTGCCTAGTAATGTGAAACATAGAAGTAGTTCAATGTCAGTAAGTAATGCAACACATTTTTGTCTCGACCGGTTGAAAAAATGGAAACACTGTTGTGGGTCGTCGTGGATATTTCTCCTTCAGACACTATAGTTTCATGAAGTTTCGCTTGGTGCCCGCCCTATACTTATGTTTCAGAATGGCGCCTGTAACGTATCTGCGTTCCAAGCAGAAAGTTGTAACTGAGATCCTTTCGGCAGATATTCATAGAAGCTTGCAGAACGTATTGAGAGACCTGACAGTGAACAAAAGCACGGTGAGTCGTTGGGTGACGCATCTGTCGTCATCGCAACAAGGCCGCACACACCTGTCCTATCTCCCGTCTACCAGTCGGCCGCACCCAGTTGTAGCTCCTTCAATATTGGAAAGAGCGGACACTCTCATTCGAGGCCTTCCACGGATCACGATCAGACCCTCGATGCCCAACTGACGACTCTGTTGGTAGTGCTGACTCGTCCATCAGCTGGGATAATATAGGGTGTGTGCTCCTATGTTCCTCGCAGCCTAACGAAAGACTAGAAACAGCAGCGAATGATCATCTGTGCGGAGTTGCTTGCGCATTACGAGTTTGCACGTGACAATTTTTGTCGAACATCGTCACAGGCGATGAAACATGGATTCACCACATCGAACCGGAAATATAACGGTGGCGCCACACTACATCAGCTGCGAAGAAAAAGTTCAAAGCAGCACTCTCAACCGGTAAAGACTAGGAGACGGTCTTCTGGGACTCTGAGGCCACGCGGGATTAGACGAGGTGTCTAAGGCTTTGCAGTCATGGACTCTGCGGCTGGTCCCGGCGAATGTTCGAGTCCTCTCTCGGGCGTTGGTGTGTGTGTTTGTCTTTAGGATAATTCAGGTTAAGTAGTGTGTAAGCTTTGGGACTGATGACCTTAGCAGTTAAGTCTCATAAGATTTCACACACATTTCTACATTTTTATTTTTTTTTGGACTCTGAAGGAATTACTCAGATTCCAGCCCTCCCTCATGTTGGTACGATCAACTCTGAGTGTACTGTGATACCCTCAGGAAACTGAAGAAACGACTTCACGTGTTCGTCGCCACAATAATTCAATGGAGTTACTCCCTCTCCATGAGAATGCAACCTCATACTGGTCTACTCACCCGAGAGGAGCTTCCAAACCTTCATTGCACGGTTCCTCCTTATCCACGCTACAGCTCGGCTCTCGCACCTTCCGACTTTCATGTGTTTGGTCCCGTGAAAGAAGAACACCGCGGAAAGCAGCACTTGGATAATGTGGTGTTTATTGATGAAGCAAGGTATTGACCAGTGGAGTGGTACCAGGCGGGCGTACGGGTCACTACTGTAAGTTTGCGTAAGACAGTCGAAATGAACGGAGATTATGTTGAAGAGCAAGGTTGTGTAGCCAACAGAGTGGGGAATGATGTGGTGCATTGGAACCTTGAATAAAACTAACTTGCATTCATAAAAAAAGTGTTGTATTATTTATTGAATGCTCCTCGTAAAACTGACAGCCTGTGCTGACTTTTAAAATGGTTCCATACTTTAGAACTTATTCAGACATTTTGTTAATATGTAGTAGTACACAGAAATAATCAATGTCCGCCAATGATGTGCACCAAGACAATCGGCGGGTAAATTGTCCAGCGCACCGCACGGTGATAGGAGTACGTGGTACGTGCCCACGGCCGCGACCTGGTCTTAGCCTGATGTTACGGAAGCTCCGGGACGACATAGGAGAAGGAACGCTTCACGTCAGAGGGTCGTGCGGCGCTTGCAAACTGTGGAACGCTGTCGTCAGAGCTTTGCTGCAGCAGCGTCAGTTTCGCATCCCTCTGTGTCAAACCGGCGCTGCTGCGGCAACAGCGGCTGCCGCCGCCGCCTGCGCGTGACGTCACTCGTAAACACAGCCCTTTGGAGGCACCGCTCGCGGTGCCGCCACCTCCCACGTCTGCCTCTTAACCAGGTCTCTGTGCTACGTCGCTGCGCCTTCTCCGGGATCCGGTCCGCATTCCCACGCTGCACTGCTGTGGCATTGCAACCAGTACGGGGAAATACTAGAGAGAGCACCTGAAGAAGGCGGTGTGGTCGGATGTCGAATACTGTGCACAAAAAGGAAAACAAAACGCCAAGTGCGAATCGGACTGAGACTCAGAGATTCCGTACAGACTTAATAATTATGTATGTACGTAGTTCATTCATCCCGCGAATCGAGAATCTTGACGGCATTTACCTGTTATCGACATCGAGATTGTGTTTTTTCTCAATCTCTCATTTTCTGTTGTAAGTCCTGAGAGAACCATGACTTAACAGACAGACAGACTGAAAGCCGGATCACAAATGACAATAACGGATTCGTTTCCTGTGATTACTATTATACAAATTATCGATTTTCGTATTTTACTTGTGCAGAGAAATCTTGCCTCTTGCCAAATGTCTTGATTCTATGTCATCGGGAAGTGCTCTACAGATTCTGTTGAGCGACTTTGTGAGTATCAAAATATGTGACGTAAATGCCCCCACCCCTTTTGTTAGCATTGACTAGAAGATCCACCAATGGATCCTAGCCCTCAGTACGTGACATTTATTTCCCGTTCCTGAGAAGAAGGTGTCTTTTACAGGCAGATGGGCATACAAACGCACAACACACGCCAAAGAAATGTTTTTTTTTGTGTGATATAACTACAAATTAACAATTTTCAGATTTTCTTACTTGTACTGTGAAACCTTGCTTGTCACCAGATTTCATGATTCTACGTCAACGAGAAGTACCTTTTACGTTTTGACGGGTGAGTTTGTGAGTACTAAAATATGTTTTACAGACGGCAGTATCTTTTGATTGCACTGCCTTAGAAACTTAAAAAGTTTTTGCACTGCCAAGAGATCATAGACCTTAGTACATGACATAAACTTCAACTTTATACGTCTATCCGTTTCTGAGGAAAAGTGGTCTTAAAAGTCGGACAAACAGACAGACAGACAGACAGACAACGAAGCGATTCTATAGCAGTTCCGTTTTTACCGACAGAGGTATGTAACCCCAAAACCCACTCGGCTGTACATCGGGATGCGAACCATTACGACAAATACTGCAAACTCACTAAAGCGCATATTTTCAGCCCTTCTTTTATCACCAAGCAGTGTAACGAGTAGCTAAAATGTGTGTGATTAATTCTGTAAGTACCTATTTAATTTCTTATATTTATTCCACGTCTTATGGAAAATAGAATTCCATGTGCTGTATGATGTTAGTATGGTATTCTATAAATGAAATTGTATTTAGTTTTTGCTTATTCTGACACATTCGTCCAATAGGAAAAGTTTTATCTGTGATAAATTTTCTTATTCGGAAGAAATAAGTGAAATAAATCGGTGTAAGCCAGGATTCGGAAGTGTTAAGATGGATGGAAGAGGCATGACTCATAATCAGTGAAAGAAATCTGTTGTATCTCCTAAGATGGTTCAAATGGCTCTGAGCACTATGGGACTTAACTTCTGAGGTCATCAGTCCCTTAGAACTTAGAAATACTTAAACATAACTAACCTAAGACACCACACACATCCATGCCCGAGGTAGGATTCGAACCTCCGACCGTAACGGTCGTGCGGTTCCAGGCTGTAGCGCCTAGAACCGCTCAGCCGCCCCGGTCGGCTGCTAATAAGGAAGTGTTTTCTTAATAGCAAGGAATGCAAGGTGGAAGGGGGAAGGAGAATTGAAAATGTTGGCGTGCTGTCAGTCTCGATAAGGACTCGAAAGTGTGTGTATGAACGGACATTAGTGAGATATGGATTACTGAAAAACTACTTGTATAAGATTAAGCAGACTTGGTTGTTGCGGAAACTGGAAGACAGGGTCAGAGGGTCAGAAAAATACTGCACTTACACCGCAGATGCACTATTAATGTGTGAAAACAATTTGAACAGAGAAATTTCTAGGAAACGATTGCTTTGATATTGTTGCAATGGCTCGTCCAAATTTCTGAGAAGATATCTGCTTCTGATGTTCGACACAAAAGAATATTTAACTAATGTCAGGACCGAAGCGTACTTGATATAAGAACTGAATACTAATAAAAGTGAAGACTTGCAAATTTAACCTGTAGTTGTTCGGAGTGCAAAACTGTGTCTAGGCACTCTGATCCCACATCTTGCTCCTAAACAGCTTAAATTTTTACAGTATACGATCAATGAAGAGATGCAAACCCGACCAACCGTAGAAATTTTATTTCTCAACTTGTCTTTATTATTAATTATTCATTGACAAGATAGCAGATGCCAGCTTGTTCTGGTACAATGAGAGTCAAATGTGTCCAGGGCGCCGAGGCCAAACGTCATCGACCTCTGCGACGACAGTAGCAGTAGAAGGCTCCCAGCGATTTGTACACAGAACCTAGCTTTGCTTTGGACTCTGCGAACACAGCATCATAATAGAGTACCATGTAGACTCTTATAACATTTTAATAAACATAACATCAACTTCTTTAACTAAGGAAACATCGATTTCTCTTCATTAATTAAACATGGAAAAGATGGTAACCACCATCTTGTCTTACTACGGCGATCATCAATCAACTATTATGCTCTGACACCAAGGACTGTCCAACTCAGCGATGAAAACACAAGGTTAGACAAGTTAAACTTCTACTGCTTTGTACACAGAGCTCAGCTTTGTATTGCGCAAACACTTACAGTATCTTAAGAACGTAATAACACCGAATACATTAATTAAAGAGATGATCCTAATTTTATTGCATCTTATTTTATTATGAGCTGAAACCTTTCTCATAGCTGCACTTAGAACTATAAAAATAATATTATTTGTGTACAGAATATTTTAGAGAAGGATTTTCCAGGAGAAGTAAGTTTGTAATTACTGAAATCTTTATTTTCACTAAATACGTTGAAGTTTAGTCACAGGTAGATTAGATTCACGTTTGCTTACCAACTATTGGAATAAAGCCATAACACATCACGCGATACTGTAGAAGTGCCAAAATTGACGTTTTACTTTAGAGTTCAAATTTTATTGGTGATTATCTCATGAATTTTAATATCAATTTTACACCGATAACCTAGTTTCTGTAAAGTTATATCATTTGATCCCTAGGCAGCGTTTCAGTCACAATGTGCATTATTAACTTCAGTCACAATGTCCTGCAAAGGCTCGACCAATTAGCATACATTGACGAAAAATAACTCGCGTCATCAAGGAGTTTTGCAACATGAAGAGAAGTTGGTAGGCATTTTTCTACATTTGAAAGATGAGGTCTTTTTAAGTTGCGTGCCAGTCGGATAAGAGTGGCGCCAGTAGCGTCACTACGAAGTTGTAAATCATATTTGCTTTAAATATACGCTGCAATGAGAGTTAGCTACCTTTGAGATTGGGTGTCATGAGTTGATGTTAGTCAGCGACACCTTTAAGACGACAAAGACATACGAGAAGCTGGAAATTCGTTCTGCAGAAAGATTTGGCAGGAATATAGCTGCTGCACATGATTGCTGGCAGCGGTGGTCACGAAAATGTACGGTCGCTAGGAGACCGGGCTCCGGGTGACCACGGGGCTCTACAGAAAGGGAAGAGCATTGTGTTCGGCGTATGGCTTTGGCGCGTTGTACTGCATCTGCAGCACCAATCTGATCAGCAGGTGCACCACAGTGACACAGCTCCAAGGACAGCTCCGACCTACACGTCCTGTAGCGTGCATTCCACTGACTCCAAGCCATTCCCATTTTGGACTTCAGCGGTGTCACGCGAGAGATCATTGGAGGGCAGGGTAGAACTCTGCTGTGTTTTCTGGCAAAAGCCGGTTATGCGTCGGTGCCAGTAATTGCCGTGTGGTGGTTAGAAGGGAGCCAGCTGAGGGCCGGCCTGCTAGACACACTATACTTGCACCGCGCATTATGGCGTGAAGGGCGATATGCTATAACAGCATGAGCACTCTGGTGGCTGTATCACGCACCCTCACAGCAGACTTATACGTCAGTCTGGTGATTCGACCTACTGTGCTGCCATTCATGAACAAAATTCTAAGGGGTGTTTTCCAACAGGATAAAGCTCCCCATCATACCTCTGTTGCAACCCAACATGCTCTCCAAAGTGTCAACGCGTTATCTTGGCCTGCTAGATCACCAGATCTGTCTCTAGTCGAGTGCATGCGGACATCATCAGACGACAACTCCTGCAATATCCACAGATAGTATTAACCGTTCCTGTAATGACCGACCAAATGCAATAGGGCTGGAACTCCATACTACAAACAGACATCCGGCACCTGCAGGACACAGTTCATGCAAGTTTGCATGCCTGTATTCAACATTCTGGCGGGTATACCGATTATTAATGTGCCACCATTTTACATTTGCTATGGTTTAACTCGTGCTTGTATTAACCTGTTCTCTTGCAAGGTTAATCACTCAAATACATTACCTACACATATGTAATCTAGAAATTTTATTGCTCTACATTACTTACTTTTTAGTGTTGCGATGTTTTCCCATCAGTGTACGTTAACAGTTCACGTTGGTTCACGTGATTATAGCTCTGCACCATATCAGATAAACAAACATATACCTATTGCTTTACTGTTGCATTTGCTATTGTCTTTACGTGTCCATGAGACTTTGTGAGTGATTTATATTGTACATAACACATGAAAGTAGGACGATACTTATCGAAGAGCAAATTCTGCACGTACTTCCATTTCGTATCTAATTATTTGTTCAGACTGGATGAGGTAATTACAGGTATGTGTATTTTGAAGGAGCTCCAATAGGAACATTCGATTTTAGCACTGCAATTTACATGTGTAGGAAACACCTATAAAAGAATTTTTAACTTTAACCATGAGCTTATTTAATTGAAGTAACAGCTTTATGGGTATTGTGATCTTATTAGTTGCTACAAAATGCACTATGACAAACAAACGTCTTCGAGCTTGTTAAAAGTCGTTAGGCCGTCGTAACTAGTTCAGTATGGTGAAAGTTAGGACATATTTAGTCCTGCAAAAGGATCTTCAGATCGAAATATGTACCGACCAAGGTGGTGCAGCGGTTAGCACACTGTATTGGCATTCCGGAGGACGACTCCTAAAACCTTCCGGCGGAGGTTCCAGTCCTTCCTCGGGCATGGATGTGTGTGTTGTTCTTAGCATAAGTTAGTTTAAATAGTATGTAAGTCTAAGGACCGATGACCGAAACAGTTTGGTCCCTTAGAAATTGACACACATTTGAACATTTGAACTGCTAAAACCCGTGTCCGGCCATCTGGATTAAGGTTTTCTGTGATTTCCCTAAATTGCTTCATGCAAATAACGGGGTGGTTCCTTTCAAATGGTACGGTCGACTTCCTTCCCCACTTTTCCCTAATCCGATGGGACTTATGATGTCAATGTTTGGTTTCCTCCCCATAATCAACCATCTTGAGCTACAGCTTTCGCTGTTATCGTCACTTACAATCATAACAGTAGGCATTTAACACAGGATGATACTCAACTATTTGGTGGTGGCAATTGGCACTGGCCGTAGATTAATTTAAATTTTCGTTTTACAAGGCTTGTGCGGAAAGTACGTTCCGATCTATCGCAAAATGGACATCACAGTGAAAACCCGATGAAGCTTTGCACGAATGTGTTGGGCAATGTCTCTAGTATGACCGTCGATAGCATCAAGACGCTCTTTTCAGTTGTGAGCACACTGTGAACAAGTAAAGGTGCCTAGAACAACGATGTCGCCCGCCAAGTAGGAGGGCACACTGAAAGGCTTCGCCTTAATGAATGCAGCCCACCTAACACGACTGCCACGCACTTCCTTCTTCATGGCAATTCTCAGCCGCACTCTGAAGGGGCAGTGAAGACGATCCTGCAGCCTTTTCGATAGAACGTATTCAATCACCGACAACACAGCCCTACTTGACTCGTCCTGAGTATCATCTCTGTTCACATGAAACGCTGGATTCGAAGACAACACTTGGGCGCAGGCTACTCGCTATAGACCAGCCAAGAGAATTATCGGAAAGCACAGGCGGCTGCTTGAGGCGTAGCGCCTTCGCGTCGCTCCTGTCACTTGTTAGGACGATATCGCTGTAGGCATGAGTCATCGATAGATGTCACCAGCTGGTATGGACCTGAGTTACAGAGCTGCACGTAGTTGTACTAGTAGGCGGCAGAGGTCAGCAGTTGACGGACCGTGCTAGCAGTCGTAGTCAAAACAATGTTGTTAAGTTCTGTTTGATTAATATTTAATGTATTTGCATAATTATAACTGTTTTGTATGTGTAGTAATTATCAAGGTGAGTGTTGTATGAGTGAAGAGGAACAGAAGTAAATGAAAAACGTTTTGTTTATTCACGAAGTACCATTTAAACACTACAGGGGATTTACTATAATTAAATGTACAGTCAGTTTATGGTACTAATAAATCGTGAGTAGAACACAAATTAATCGGTAATTTCAGAAGGAGTAATTTTATATTTGATACTTTTCTAAATTTATTTATTTAGCAATTGCCATAGAAAGAAATATTTTACTATGATTGGTCATTGAAGTAAAGCGCGGGTTACCGCGGGATAATACTGCAACCTGATTTGCTGTTTGTGATATCAGCCAATCATAAAAATGCAGGCTCGCGCCAATCTATGCTGGGAACAAAGCCTTTGGTGTGATCTAGGGGGGGGGGGGGGGGGTCGGGGCTGAGGGTTCGAACTAGTAACATCTCATTGAAAGTAGCTCCGACGAAAGTACTGTAAAATCGCGCGAAAATGCTAATTACGAGTTCGCGAAGTAGTACCAAATGTATTTAAGTGAACGGTATAGTGGATGTCGTGTGGAATTTCGGACGGAATATCAAAATTATTGCTTTTCTGTTAGTTAAAACCTCGTGGCGTGTTGTGCGATCTAAGACTGGAACAGGTATTACGTGTAGAGCACAGTGCACAACATTTGAGAGAGCATTTTCATACCTAAACGATCTTGTGAACTCAATTAACTTCGGCAACGGGTGTAAATACCATTAACTGGCTACGTGTGTGATTGTGGTGTGCGTGTGAACTTTACATTGTGTTGCCACTTAGTACAGACTTGGCAGTATTAACTGTGATCTCTATCGTAAAACTACACCTGAAATTTTACATTGCCAAGTTAAAACTTTTATTTCAGTAGCTAGCCACATCCCGTTTACCGGAAAATTCTATGTATGCTGCGACCTGCAGCAGACAGTAGTGGTCTAGTATTTTCTACTACAGCTTTTAGCTAGACAAATGAACATTGCTGGACACTGGCAGGGCGGTACGTACAACAAACAGAACCAGACTACGAAAGGCTCACCTAACTCACGGAGCATGGATGTCGCTCCTTCGAACTACTAGAGAGGGCTGAGCGGAGACCCCTCTGCTTGGGGACAGGATTGCTGGTGGGAACCTGTGAAATATCTTAGACGGTAGTAAAACAATATTAGAGTTCAGTCATTCATTCCCAATGTTTACAAGCCGTCGTTCATTCGCACCAGCGTCGGCTGTTGCTCATTCAGCTGCGTGTTGGATTCTGGCTGACACCCGTCGAGTAAGCTCGGCGGTTGCGCGCCGAGGAGATGATGTCAGCGACCCTGGCAACGTCGCGTGTTGCCGGCGAGCAGGGGCGGTCGCGTCGGGCTGGCTACTGGAGTGTACTCGGTTCCGCCTCGAATTCTACGATGACCCTTGATGAAACATCCTCGATGTCGCAATGCCCGCGAAAGGCAAAGGTCCCGAGTTCGAGTCTCGGTCGGGCACACAGTTTTAATCTGCCAGGAAATTTCATATCAGCGCACACTCCGCTGCAGAGTGAAAATCTCATTCTGGATCCTCGATGTACCTGGCGTCGGTAGTCGTGTGGTCGGTTGATATCCTTCCTACCCCTGGTGGGTTTCAGGGGCCTGAGTGCTAAACAGGAACGTGGACCCAAAGAGGCCCTGTTGCTCGCTTCCACGTTGAAGTTCTGTATTGGCAGCACACTGAAATGTCGTGTTGTCGGAAGAAAGTTAGTTTCTCCACAATCAGATGTTACGCGGTGGGTAGCATGATGTTGATGAGGTGCAGGCCATCACCGTGCGTACATCAGCTAGCTCACAGACCGTGCTGGAGCACCTAAGGTGTAGATTCACTATAGAGTCGCAAACATGGAATCCATTGATCAACCCATGAGGAGAGCTAGACTATTTAAGGGGAGCCAGCATAGCTCAGGGCTCTGTTCGTAATGACCGAATGTGTGGAGAATCTCTGCTGTATTCACTTAACAGGGTCTTAATTGTTGTGTCTGTCCCTCGGAATTTGCTCTTGTCAAAAAGATACTCTTTCCTTCAACATGCCTTACGAGTTAACGAATATGCCTGTCTCACTTCCTTTGATATTCTGTCGTAGACTCATTTCTGTTGAATGTGTATCCTTACTCGACAGAGAGTGCCGTCGACTTGACCCGCTTGTGACATGCTGGCTTGCTTCCTGTTTTAGCCTCTGTCTTTGACATGGATTGGTCTGTGGCGCTGTGAATGAGTTTTGAGAATTACTTTTCTAATAGTTACGCCATACTACTGTGGGCAGTAAGACAACAGAATCAAAACGACAAAACGCAAGTTAACATTAAACTGATCAACATACAGCAACAACTTAAATATATAGCCGTGTGTTCCATTCACAGATGGTAACGAACACCATGAAAATACTGCAGGCAAGTGAAGACCAGGACAAGGCGACAAAGTAACTAATTGTACACATGTTTACCGAAGAAACTGTCAACGAAATTAAAACAATTTAATACGACACAGACTAAGAGAGAAATTTAGAAATATATGAATAGTGAATGCACATGCACTAACAGAGGAAAAAGAGGATATAATTAAAGAACAGTTCTACGAAGACTTGGAAAAAGTATGCTAAGTAATACCTAAATGCGACTGATGCTAGCTCAATCCAAAAATAGGGAGAAATGAACATCCATATGGAGTTTCTGGAAAATATTCAATTCATGAAGAAAACAACGAGAATGGAGGCTTACTGTGCCAATTCGATGCATGGAATAATATGGTTATTAAAAGTACCTGCTTCGCACACAAAAGGATCCATCTGCGTGCTTGGAAGTCTGCAATCAGTGGAGTAGTCAATGAAATTTAACATATTTCAGTGATTTCGGGCCATTCCACGTCAGTTATGGATGTACGGAGCTGCAGAGGACCAAACTGTGGCTCAGACCACTTTTTGATAAAATAAGTTTTGAGAGAGAAACTGTCACTAACAAATGGCAACAGAATAGGAAAGTTGATGAAACGGAATACACGCAAACTGAAAATCCCTGACGAATAAAAAAAAAACCAAGTAACACTAAGCAGAAAGTTGAGTAATGAAGAGACCGCAATAGGAGTAGACTAAAGGTGGAACAGGACTGAAAAAGCCATTAAAGAAGCTGCAGAGTAAATGACAGGCAAAGAAGAAAGAGAAGAACGCAGGAATGGTTTGATGAAGATTGCACGTCAGCAATAGAGGAAAAGAACAGGGCAACAGCAATAGTTCAAGTGGTTCACATGGCTCTGAGCACTATGGGACTTAACATCTGGGGTCATCAGTCCTCTAGAACTTAAAACTACTTCAACCTAACAAACCTAAGGACATCAGACACATCCATGCGCGAGGCAGGATTCAAACCTGCGACCGTAGCGGTCGCGCCGTTCCAGACTGAAGCGCCTAGAACCGTTAGGCCACAACGGCCGGCAACAGCAATAGTGCTAGAGAGAGAAACTAGATAAAATGCGGAACAATATAGAGAAATAAGGTGAAGAGCTAAGAGACTGTGCAAGAGAAAGAAAAGAGAGTGTATTAAGAAGAAATTTCAAGAGATGGAAGAGTTAAAGGAACAGAGAGAAATTAGAAAGTTCAGTCATGCCGTAGGAGAAACGAAGAATAGATTCCAGCCAAAAACAGTGGCCTGTTCCAGTAAAGATGGCAAATTGATAAGAGAGGAAGAACCGATAGTGAGAAGATGGGCAGAATATTTCAAAGATACACTACGCACCAGCCTAGAAGATGAAGAGACAGCCGCACAGGAGAATAGAGTGGAGCTGGAAGTAGAGAATGATACCAATGGAGAAGGAATGCCAATACTACAAGAAGTCAATCCACTGTCCTATTCAATAAAGCCCTTCATATTGTAGTAAATAAAATCAACAAAAAAAGGCATCATATCATCATATTTATGAAAAGTAGCCAGATACATGCATACGCTGATCACATTGCTATAGCAGGAAGAAATATCAATACACTCCAAGAAACATACCAGGAAGCGGAGGAAAAAGATACCTTAAAAATTGGTCTCATAGTAAATGAAAACAAAACAAAATATATGGTCATGTCACAATCTGAGGTCAGAAGAACCCCTAAAAATCTAAACATCAATGGGAAATGCTTCAAAGGAGTGTCCTCTTTTAACTACTTGGGAACCATAAGAACAAATGACAACAGTATTGGAAAGGCTGTAAGGAGAGAATACAAGAAGTAAACAGAGCTTACTTTGCAAATATGCAACTTTTCAGAAATATCCTTGTCCGCCCAGTTATCACATATGGGTCAGAGGTATGGACATTGACACAACGTGATAAAAATGCACTAAGAACCTTTGAGTGGAAATAATACGCAAAATCTTTGGGCCAGTAATGGAGGAGGAAGGCTGGAGAATACGCTTCAATGCCGAATTACAAGAGTTAATATAAGGTAGAGACATAGTGAAATTTGTGAAATCACAGCGAATACGATGACTAGGACACTTGGAGAGAATGGAAGAGGATAGAATTCCACAGAAAATAATGAAAGGAGTGATCCATTCAGCTAGGCGAAAAGGGAGACCTAGAAGAAGATCTCTCACCAGTATGGGAGTCCGGGAGTGGAAAAGAGCAGCAAAGAATCGCGAAGTGTGGAGGAAGATCGTTGAAGGAGCCAAGGCTTATCAAGCGCTGTAGCGCTACTGAAGAAGAAGAAGAAGAAGAAGAAGAAGAAGAAGAATACGACACAAACAGCCAAATCGATTCTCTCTCGGAGACGGCATTCGCCAAGCATCTGTACATACGATACCAAGCCATGTGACAACTGAGGGAACAATACAACAACACTTCGAGGAGTATACCGCTTAGTATCTAACTATGAACAGGCTTCGTTTCATGTCTCTAACTCACTACGCGAATAGTTCAGTCATTGCTACAGAAATCCAATACAAGATTTCAATTAAATTACAGAAATGAAATCTCGATGTGCAAATGACACCACCAAACGTTAGCAAATAAGCTATCGAGAGCTAAATCTCAAGACGTTTCACCACACTTTGAACGTAAATGTCGCATTAGGAACAGCAAGCTGCAATGCGTTGTATAACGATATCCCTAGTTGTGGTCTATATCCAGCCGGAACACATACTCCCACTAGTGCGATCAAACTGACAAATATAAATGACAGGTAAGTACAGCTGGAGAAGTACTGGCGAATACGCGCTGAGCTCTGGTGTTTAAAGGTGGCCAAAAGACTTTGTGACGAAATATCATGGCAATATGTTACTGACTTACGGCAATTCTCCCGTGTTTTTATGGAACAATCAGTACGCCGGGGAAAATTTCAAACATCACATCAGGTATAAGGGTTTTTGACAGACATCAAGAGGGCGGAATGGACCGAGATTGCGATGGTATGTGTGCTAAGTTATCAAATCCATTGCTTGGCTTGTTGCAAGGGAGCAGGAAATTGTCAGGCGATACATTAGGAAGAAGGAAGGAATATTGAGTTTTACGTCCCGTCGACATCGAGGTCATTGGAGATGGAGCACATGCTCGTATTAAGTCGAGGATGGGGACGGAAATCGGCCGTGCCCTTTCAAAGCAACCATCCCGGCGTTTGGAGAGATTTGGAAAAATCACAGAAAATCTAAATGTGGATGACGGGTTTGAAGCGTCTTCTCGAATGCGAGTCCAGTGTGCTAACAGCTGCGCCAGCTCGCTCGATACACGTTACGTTGTCGCAGATACGGTACCTGGTGTGGTTCTTAGTTGAATTACATGAACAAGGTGAAAATTGAGACTTCAGTGGTCAACAGTTTTATAAGCTGTTACATCCAAAGCTGTTACATGCGAAGTGTACAGCGCAGTTAACACAGTATGTTAATACAGCAAGGGTAGCACAATATTGTCTAAGTGAATTTTCGGAGTATTTGTGTAGGCAGTTGATACCTATGCATGCATTTCCCGAATGGTCGCAAAGACTCTACTGACAGTAGAGAAAAGCTGAGAGCCACTAGCGAAGTATACTGACAAGACAAAACATTATGACCAATGTCCACCGCGACGTTGGAAGCCGCCTGGTGGCGTTGCCGTCACGTGACGCGATACCACATGTGTGTAAGTGGCGCAGACATAGGCGGCGAATCACCCGTAAGATGATACGGGCTGCAAATGGGGAAACTCATTGAGATAAGCGACTTTGACAAAGGACAGGTTACACTACTGGCCATTAAAATTCCTACACCTCGAAGATGACGTGCTACAGACCCGAAATTTAACCGACAGGAAATAGGTGCTGTGATATGCAAATGATTAGCTTTTCAGAGCATTCACACAAGGTTGGCGCCGGTGGCGACACCTACAACGTGCTGACATGAGGGAAGTCTCCAACCCATTTCTCATACTCAGACAGCAGTTGACCGGCGTTGCCTGGTGAAACGTTGTTGTGATGCCTCGTGTAAGGACGAGAAATACGTACCATCACGTTTCCGACTTTGATAAGGGTCGGATTGTAGCCTTTCGCGATTTCGGTTTATCGTATCGCAACATTTCTGCTCGCGTTCGTCGAGATCCAGTGACTGTTAGCAGAATATTGAACCGGTGGATTCAGGAGGGTAATACGGAACGCCGTACTGGATCGCAACGGTCTCGTATTACTAGCAGTCGAGATGACAGGCATCTTATCCGCATGGCTGTAACGGATCATGCAGCCACGTCTCGATCCCTGAGTCAACAGATGGGGACGTTTGCAAGACAACAACCATCTGCACGAACAGTTCGACGACGTTTGCAGCAGCTTGGACTATCAGCACGGACACCATGGCTGCGGTTACCCTTGACGCTGCATCACAGACAGGAGCGCCTGCGATGGTGTTCTCAACGACGAACCTTGGTGCACGAATGGCAAAACGTCATTTTTGCGGATGAATCCAGGTTCTGTTTACAGCATCATGATGGTCGCATCCGTATTTGGCGACATCGCGGTGAACGCACATTGGAAGCGTGTATCCGTCATCGCCATACTGGCGTATCACCCGGCGTGATGGTATGGGGTGCCGTTGGTTACACGTCTCGGTCACTTTTTGTTCGCATTGACTGCAGTTTGATCAGTGGGCGTTACATTTCAGATGTGTTACGACCCGTGGCTCTACCCTTCATTCGATCCCTGCGAAACCCTACATTTCAACAGGGTAATGGAGGACCGCATTTTGCAGGTCCTGTACGGGCCTTTCTGGATACAGAAAATGTTCTACTGCTGCCCTGGCCAGCACATTCTCCAGATCTCTCACCAATTGAAAACGTATGGTCAATGGTGGCCGAGCAAAAGGGTCGTCACAATACGTCAGTCACTACACTCATACACGCCATCCAAGCTCTGTTTGACTCAATGCCCAAGCGTATCAAGGCTGTTATTACGGCCAGAAGTGTTTGTTCTGGGTACTGATTTCTCAGGATCTAAGCACCCAAACTGCGTGAAAATGTAATCACATGTCAGTTCTAGTAAAATATATTTGTCCAATGAATACCCGTTTATCATCTGCACTTCTTCTTGGTGTAGAAATTTTAATGATCAGTAGTGTATTATTACGAAGAGCCTGTGACCGAGTTTCTCGAAAACGGCGATCTGGTCGAACGTCCACGTGGTACTGTTGTGATCAGCTACGGAAAGACGTAGAAGGACTGTGAAAGAATCACTGGGAGCTAATGATTGGACGTCCACGACACTTCACAGAACGTAGGATTCGCAGGCTTGGCTGCTCGGTAATGTTAGATAGGCTACAATCTGTGGTATCTCTGCCGAAAAAGCACAGTGCTGGTGTACACCCAAGTTTTTCGGAGCACACCCTTCGTCGCACGTTTTTGAACACGGAGCTGCGGAGCAGACCTCCCCCAACGTGTTCACATGTTGACACAAGGACATCGACAGTTACGGTCGCAGTGGTTACCGAACCATCGGGATTCGACCGCAGATCAAAGGAAATGTGTCGTCTCTTCGGGTGAATCACATTTGTGCTAATCTAGGTCGATGCTCGTACCCACAATCGCCGCCATTGTGGTTGATGAGGGCTTGAAACGTGCAGTGCATCACGCACGCAGTGGGAGCAGTATTATGTAGTGAGAGACATTCTACTGCCCTTGTATGGGACATGTGGTAGTAACCGAAGACACGCTGACAGCTCCGGACCACCTGCATTCCTTCATGCTTATTGTCTTCCGCGACGCCGACGTAATATTTCAGCAGTATAATCGGCCGTGTCTCGAAGCCAGACCTGTGCTACAGTTAAGTGAGCAGCATTATCGTGAACTCACGTTGATGTGAAATTGCCTGTAAGATTAAAACTGTGTGCTGGACCGTCGAACTCGGGACCTTTGCCTTTCGCAGGCAAGAGCTCTTGCCCGCAAAAGGCAAAGGTCCCGAGTTCGAGTCTCGGTCCGGCACACAGTTATAATCTGCCAGGAAGTTTCGTATCAGCGCACACTCCGCTGCAGAGTGAAAATCTCATTCTGGTCATGTTGCTGTCTTGGCGACCAAATTCGCCTGACGTAAATCATATGGAACCCATTTCATCGCTGTCAGGTGCCATCACCTTGTACTCAAGTCATCGATTTGCTATTTATACGAATTACATGACCTGTGCATAGACATCTAATGCCACATACCTCCACAAACCTACCAATGAACTGTCGGATCCCTGATACGCAAAATCAGTGATGTATTTCATTTCGAAGATCGACAAACGGGCTATTAAGCAGTTGGTCATAATGATTTTGCTCGTCAGTTTAAGTGTGCAATGTCAGGGACCTAGTAAAGCCTTGATGTTTAGCATAGGGTGAGAGCAGAAATTATAAACAGTGTAATTAAAGGAATTAGACCGGAGAATAAGTGTAGGTGGCTGTTTGTGTCGAAATCGCAGGCATTTGAGGATTTGTAAATTGTTTTACGACAGGTTGACGCCATCTTTTATGCGGACATAAAGCGAAAGGCAGAGATCAGTCTATGGGATTCAAAACTACCAAGCCAAAGCGGATAAAACAGCTTACCGCTTCCGTACAGGTGTTTTAGATGCGGGAGTCCTCACCATTTTAAACGAGGCTGTTCACATACACGGTAAACAACTCAGGAGCTGCAGGGTGGCCAATTGCGGTACGCTTTATGTAAAAAGATATCCACTTCACAATATGTTGGTTCAGCAGCCAGTGTGCACAATGTGGTGAAAACAACGGTCATGGTTTCAGAATTGATTTTATTGCTTTATTTATTCGTGTCTGCATTTCACCTAGTACATGGTATCTTCAGATGGCCAGTACTGTGTCACTAAGGCGGTTTTATGTGCCAAGGTTAGGGCATAGGGAAAAATAGACTGTCCTGGACACATATCATCTTCTTTCGGTGACTATCCGGTTCGTCTGTTGGCGATCATGACGACCATTCTTCTCTTCTTGGTAGCAACACGGAATAGTTCTATTGAAGACATACTGAAAAAGCACAAGGTTGTCTAACCAAGATATTCGTCTTCTTCTAGGAACTCTTTTGCTCTTTATTTTCCGTTAATTATTTGTGTCAAATCATATTTATTTGCATTATGCATGATATGTCGTAGATATTGTATTTATCGGCGTTTGACTATCTTGATTAATTTAGATTTTGTGTTCATTCTTCTTAAAACTTCTACGTTTGTCTCTCTCTGGACCCACCTATAAAGCAACAATTCAAAGGTATACAGCTTCTTCTCCGTGTTTTTGTTTAAAGTCCATGTCTCAACCCCATATAGGAGGACAGAAAATACATAGTACTGCAAAAGTCTCATTTTTGTTCTTAGAGTTAAGTTATGGCTTCTGAAGACAGCACTCCTTTTCTGAAACACACTTCTTGCTGTCCAGATGCAGACATTGATTTCTTGCGATTTATGCCAATTTTCATTTAAAATTGAGACAAATGAGCCTTCGGTCACAATGGTTTACGCTTATTAACCAGGTTTCAACACTTCTAAGAGTGCCTTCATCAGAATTTAGACATTTAAAATGGTTTATAACATAATTACAGATTTATGGGGAAAAAATTTTTTTATATAAAAAAGCGTAAGTACTGACTAACAATACAAGACAGAACCAGTACTTCCATGCCAGGTATAAAATAAGTAACAGGTCAGAAGGGCTTTAGTCACAAAATATTCCTTTTAAATATTTTGTGACTAAAGCCCTTCTGGCCTGTTACTTATTTCATACGAGATATGTAAGTACTGTCTCTGTTTTGTTTCGTTAGTCAGTACTTAGGCTTTTTTATATAAAACATTTCTTTTTCTTCCCATAAATTTTTAATTACGTTATAAACCACTTTAAATGTCTAAATTCTGATGAAGGCACTCTTAGAAGTGTTGAAACCTGGTTAATAAGACTAAAAAATTGTGATCGAGGGCTTATTTGTTTCAGTTTTAATTTATAAACGGTCACCGAACCAAGAAGCCATGTGCAAAACTTTGTAGTTTTCATTTATTATGGCTACAAGGTAAGAATATTTTTTTTACCCTTTCTATAGTTCTTTGGTTTATGGCTAAGTTTACTCCTATAATATTTTCCTTATTTACAACCTTGAGTTTCGTCTTTGTGGTGTTTATTTCAAGGACATCCTGACTGTTGACTCTTACAATTCTTACAGTTGATAAATGTAACGCTTGAATAGTGCCAAAAAATACCATAATATTATCAACATATCGAATGCTGTTTAATCTTACTCCATTAATCAACTACATGTCTGCTTCTTCCGGGGCATCTCTAAATATGAATCCAGAGTATATATTAAATAGTACAGGTAACAAGACGCATCCTTGCCTTACTCCCCTGGTAATTTAGACTGCTTCAGTGTGTTCTCCATCAATACGCAACAC